>NW_027284337.1:10000-25279 GCF_046629955.1 Centroberyx affinis | reverse complement strand
ATCACCAGCCCACACACACATGCACAAACACACACACACACACACACACACACACACACACACAGATAAACCTATAATAATAATAATAATAATATGACACTTCATTGATCTTTATGGGGAAATGAGTTCACTGTAGCAGCAAAAGTAATAAGATTCATGGGAAAAAGAAAATAGAACATAACCACTCAAATAGAATATAAAATAAGTGATAAAAGCAGTAGAAATAATAAAAAATAACAAAACAATAAAATCGATAAAATAGGATATAAACAATTGTGGAGTTATGTAACATATGCTGCTAACCATTTCAATAATACTGATAAGAAGAAGACGCTATAGAGGGATATTTGACACATACATTATCTTATCCTAATAAATCCTCAGGCAAGGTGAACTGTCCGGCCGCCACATGCTGCCTCTGTTTTACAACTATCATCCTCTGAGCAAATAGTTCAAGCACCAATCAGATCGTCTGTGTGTGTGAGTGTCTGAGTGGGCGAACATCACCTTCCACTCAGTCCGGCCTGACACAGGCAGAGGGGACGAGTCTGCCTGCAGGAACCGATGAACGAGACAGAACTCTTACTGGAATAATGGATCCCAAACTCAGGTAGGTGAACGACTCTGTGCTTTGGCCATTCATTTGTTCTGTTGGGAGCGTATCATGTTCCCAGGGTCCTAAGGTCCCCAGTTCAAAATTCTGTTAACACACATTAACCCTCCTATTGTGTTCGGGTCAAATTTGACCCATTTCAAGTTAAAATATTTCATAAATATTATTATATTAAATATTATGTTTTTTTTATTGGAACAAGGCTTCAAAACAGCTATATAAACACAACAAAACCAATGGTTATCATTTTATTTGATTTTGAAGGTCTCTAACCCTAAAACTAGAACTGGGGAACATAGGACCCTGGGAACATAGGAATGACTCTGTTCTGTTTTTCATGGGTCTTTGAACCTTTTCAGTTCGGGACCCAAACTGAGAAAACTCATTAAAGGTTCTGTATGTTTCAGTTTTCATGATTCAGTTTTCAGCTCTCCTCTGTCTCAGGGGCAGAATAAAGTTCTTCATGATGTCCTGCAGATAAATGTAGTTTAGTTCAAAGCTGAATTGAACGAGTTAAACTAAATGAACGTGAAGACTGTGAGTCATAACAATACTGGCTCCTGATTGGCCGACAAATTTGGTCTGATTCAAATGAGGTAAACCTGCTGAGCGGAGGCTTTCCAGTTCAGATGCTGCAAACTGGACCCTGATTGGACGGAATTCTGTCATTCCGCTGTGATGCGTTTTGTGGAGTTAATCAGAAACTGACTGGATAAAAGGATGGAGTTTAGAAAATGTAATAACTTTAAATTTAACAAAACCAAATTTTAGCAACATCTTCGTTAAACATCTTTGACTCTATATGTATAGAAATCGAGGGAAAGTTGAATTCCTTTAAAACATAAAGAATTCATGTCATGTTGCTCCCCCATAACACTGATGTCAAATTATCTCCTGGTGTTTGTGGTGTCATGAAACTGAATTATTGAGTGTATGAAGGATGCTAATGACAAAGACTATTGTCTCAATACGACATAATGAGATATACTGTCACTCATAGCACTTGAACTAATACTAATCCACTCATACTATTTCCAGTCAACCTGAGGCCGGTCTCACGAAGCAAGTTCAACAAAGTCAGGGTATCTTTGAGTTAGCCGGCTTCACTAAACCTAACATTGATGATCCTGATAACCGGTCTCATGTAGCTGGTTATCAACTGGCTCTGTCAACCCAGGATTTACCTATCAGCTATGAGCGCGTTCACATGAAAGAGGCGGGGTTTGTAACAAATAGCCAATCACATGCAACATGGACAGATCTACAGTAGATCAGACAATTCGGATAAAATACGATGAAACTATTGATCCCTGTGGGGAAACTAGATTGTTGCAACAGCAAAAGTAATATGATTCAGCGAGGAAAAGGATATAGAATAAGCGCAAAACTATAAAAAAAAATAGGCAAAAATAATAAAATAGGCTAATCAAACAATAAAAGCCACAGACAATTATAATTAATTATAGGATGATATAAGCGCTAATATTTCCTGCTGACATTTTCACCACACGGGTATCGGAACGAAATGGATAGCTACTAACACTGTGTTCTTCTCTCAAGTTGTTTCTGCTTCCAAGGCTAGAGAGGATTACTGGAGGAACTGTCTGTCATCAGGACACAGTGGGCATATTTTTCATTGATAAAATAGTTTGTGGACACACTGAGGCTGTAAAAAGATTTTCTATTCATAAAGTCGGCCTCATGTTCTTCGGGGCTGCGGTGATGGAATATGAAATAGCTGACATTGAACCAAACACTGTCGGGAATCCAATTAAATAAAGTCAGCACAATTAATATATGCAACAGTAATTTTAATACATTAATAATATGGTCAATTAAGTAGCCTACCTGCTCTATCTCCGATATAATAAGTTATCATGGAAAACAATGTGATTCTACTGGTCTGTAAACACGTCGCCCTGTGAACAGCACTTCTTACTGTCTGTTCATTCAAAATAGCCATATTTTTTATTGTGATTTTCATTTGTACATTTGTCCATATCGGGGTCCTGTAGGAATGGTGACTCCCTGTTTCCAGAGAGCTGATTGGTCAGAAGGCCTTTCATACGTTTTGATCCGATACCCTGAACTTAACCTGCTCCGGAGCAGGTTAGCCGTGCAGCAAAAGTTACCATGGTGATCTACCCCGGTTAAAAGTGAACCACCTTCATGAGACCGAAAAGCCAGAGTTAAACCCAAAGTTAGCTGGCTAACACACTAATCTGGCTTCGTGATACGGGCCTCTGGACACCAGTCTCATTAAAACATACTAGTCCTCTTGTCATGTGGGACCCACAAGCAGCAAACTCCCGACACTCAGATTACGGCTGCGATCACAGCTGCTGTTCTTCAATCTGAACCAGAGTGGGAAAGTTTCCTTTTGTATTTCTGTATTTGATTCGTTCAGGTTCAAACTGACCAATCACAAGCCAACCAGGGCTTGTAAACAAAAGTCACATGACTCACCAGCAGCTTGTTGATTGGACAGAGTTTGAACCTGTCATCCTGTCACTTTATCTAACTTGATGGACTTGTCTGTCTCTTCTTCTGTGGTGTTCATACCAGTAAAGGACACATGAAGAAACAGCTGAATATGAGCATCAGTCCGGACTTAATTTTGTTCTGCGAGGCTTTCCGTCTCCTTCTACCCATAATCCCTTGTGTTTCGGTGTTTGGAGTGTCTTGTTCTCTTGTTAGAGGACTGAGACTCTTGTTGTCGTTATTGGGTGCTACCAGAGGTCAAGGGTCATCGTTCACCTGGACAAACCAACTGAACCAAAGGAGGGAAATGAACCGACCAGAACATGCTGGGTGTCTTAACAAAGCACCGATGTAGACTTCTCTCTGAAGCATGTGATCTGGCTCTTCGGTCCAGCTGGAGTGAGAAGGGCCGGTCCCTCCACCTAAACCACAAACCAACACAACACCGAACCGCCGGAGCCGCAGCAAGGCAAACAAGGGAAGAGAAAGGATCAAACTGTTTTCTTTAGAGCGAGGAGGGAGGAACTGAGACGGAAAGTCAAGATCAAGTTATTCTTTTGGAATTAGAGGGAGAGATTGGTTAAATCTGTATTTACAGTCCCATCCAATGAGAGAGAAGGGAAAGGACAGAGCATTTCTAGAGGAGGACAGGTTAGTTCTTGAGTCTGTCGACGCCTCAGACGGTCCTTGGAAGACGCCGAAGCCTGTGGTGCTTTCAAACACCGAAAAACACTCCGAGGAAACGAGGAGAAGTCAGGAGAGCGACCGGAGGAAAGCTGTTTCTGAGGAAGAAGTGAAGTCTTAACTGAAGGAATGGATCCTGTTGACAGTCCCGCCACGCTCCGCCGGTGAGCCGCTTCAGTTAAAAAGCACAGGCAACTTTCTGAGGCAATGCAGACGGGCAACTTTACCAGCAACTTCACTATTTGACCTGAATCTTTTGCTCCTTCTAGCTCACTATGCTGACTAAATCTATTTGGTCCATTTGGCAGTCCTTGTAAGATCAGAACCAGAATCCGTTTTAGGTAACACTTTACAATAAGGGTACATTAATTAAGGGTTAGTTAATGCTTAATAAGCATTAACTAACCCTTAATTAACAGTTAACTAATGTGTCTTGTAATCATTTACTAATGGTGTTCATGTTAACTAAGGTATTAATTTATACATTATTTAATAGTCATCTTCTATCTATAAACGATTAAATAGTTAAGACATTACTTAACTGTACTCTAATAATTGGACTCTGTGGTTTGCTCACATAGGTCACATTAAAAATGACGCATACAATTATAGGAGTAGGAGATAGTAATAGTAGAGTAGGAGATAGGAATAAAACTAGAAATTTAGGGAATAGGAATAAAAATAAAAACAAACATTTAGGAAATAGAGAAGTAGTATAGAAGAAGTATATAAAAAATATTGTGTGAAAAAATGGAAATTAATCGATTCCCGATGGGAAATTGGATCATTACTGCAGCAAAGAAAAGAGGAGCAGGCTGGAGCACAAAGAGTAAAAAAGGTAAGAAAGGATATAAATGAGAATAAACTAAAATGAAAGACAAAGAGAGTCTCTGTGATGAGATATTTCATATCAGATAGCTGTTCACAGATTGACTGAAGTCTGCAGATCTCCAGCTGGAGGCCAGGTTGCCCAACTGAATTGCTGCAAAAAGTTGCTGCTGTACCTTTTTAAACTACTGCAGCAGAAGCAAACTTGTGTTGATTGGTTTGTATTTTTGGTTTTATGTTTCTGTTTTTAATATTTGTATGTTGGTGGCATCAGGAGGAATCTGCTCACTGGAAACGATTAGAGCATCCATCCATCCATCCATCCATCCATCCATCCATCCATCCATCCATCCATCCATTCATTCATTCATTCATTCATTCGTTAATTGATCTATCTATCTATTCATTCATTCATCTATCTATCCGAGATACTCTCAATTCAAGTCCAAATATAAACAGAAAATATCCTACTCATTATGCGAAAAAAAAAAAAAAGGACCCACTTTGGATCCGATGAGCCAAAATAATGACAACAATTATTGATGATTTGTCTGTTGTAAATTGAAAAAATCTATTTCCTGACTTGACTGAGCTGAAAGTGAATTGAACCAACTCTAGTGTGTGTGTGTGTGTGTGTGTGTGTGTGTGTGTGTGTGTGTGTGTGCATGAGAGTGTCGACTCTCCTGCTGTTTTAAAGCACCAGAATGAATAAATCTAGTCTTTTTGTTTTTCTGCAATGTCTAAACATTTGTACTGTTTGTTCTTTTCCTTTAATTTGTTTATTTATCATGTAAGAAAAGTGCGGTAACACTTTCTATGAAGCCCGTGTCTATAATACATTATAATCATACTTATAAAACATTATAATGCCATCATAATGCATTATAAGTATAGTTATAATCATGCATAGACAGTTATAATGTTTTATAACATTATAAACACATTACTTACAATCTGTTATAAAGCTTTTTCATTACCACTTAAATGAAAAAGCTTTATAACAGATTATGAGTAATGTTATAAAACATTATAACTGTCTATGCATGATTAGAACTATACTAATAATGCATTATGATGGCATTATATTGTGTTATGAGTATGATTGTAATGTATTATAGACACAGGCTTCATAGAGAGTGTTACCAAATGTGCTGTATAAATAAAGTTTGATTGATTGAAAGTCTTTTTCTTCTACTGTGAGCAGGAAGGCCAAGGGGATGTTTGGCCTGAAAGTGAAGAAGAAGAAGAAAGTCAACACAGGCCTGGTTCTGGCAAACAAAGGAGCTGTGGGTAAGGCCTGGAAAGCAAACACACACACACACACAGTCTTAGCTTTATAACACAGTGATGCGTGCTGCCCCTGCACTCCAGCTGTGTCACTGTGGTTTGGGCGAACCCTTGTCAAACAGTCACATGTCTCTGTATGAGAAAGTAACTCCAGACTTTCTGCTGAGAAATAAACAACAGGATGTGATACTGAACACTTCAGTCATGTCAGCTGTGTGATGCAGCAGAAAAGCATCTGTTATGAGGAAACACAACATCATTCACCAGTACAAATGGATGGGAGTGTCCCAATGTAACTAGTATGAAACTACAGTGAGCACGTGGCTTGACTGTTAGAGCAGGTGAGACTGTGTGTGTGTGTGTGTGTGTGCGTGTGTGTGTGTGAGTGTGTGTGTATGTGTGTGTATGTGTTGGGGGTGGGGGGCACATTTGCATAGACTCATGTGATTAAGACAATGGAACCATGGAAATACCATTGTGTGTGTGTGTGTGTGTGTGTGTGTGTGTGTGTGTGTGTGTGTGTGTGTGTGTGTGTGTGTGTGTGTGTGTGCAGACAGCGAGGCGGAGCTCGCCCCTGAGTCGACTCCTCTGCTGGAAGGAGGAAGCAGTGAAGATCAACCAGGAAGTTCTGCTGTCAGAACCAGAATAATACCAAAGAACAAGAGGTAGGAGGGAAGAGAGACAGAGTGAAGAACTGAACTGGTTCAGGTTCAGGTTCAGGTTCAGGATTATCAGTAGAGACGAGGATCTTGTTGGATAGATTGATAATTTGCAGGGATTTTCCAAGAGGCAGATTACAGTTTGACAAATAACCATCAAACACTATTCAGACTGTTGATGACTTAGGGTTAGGGTTAATAAATGTACGATACTGTACGATTCGCTATGATATGATACTGTACCATACGATATGATACAATATGATATGATACTGTACCATACGATATGATACAATATGATATGATACTGTACCATACGATATGATACAATATGATATGATACTGTACCATACGATATGATACAATATTATATGATACTGTACGATACTGTGTGATACTGTACGATACGCTATGATACGATATGGCACAATACGATACTGTACGATACGATATGATAGGATACGATACAATACTGTACGATATAATACTGTATGATACAATATGATACGATATAATACTGTACGATACAATATGATACGATACTGTAAAATATGATACGATACTATACGATACAATATGATACGATACTGTACAATACAATATGAAACGATACAATATGATACGATACTGTACGATACGATACAATACTGTACGATACGCTATGATACGATACGGCACAATACAATACCGTACGATACGATATGATAGGATACGATATGATAGGATACGATACAATACTGTACGATATAATACTGTATGATACAATATGATACAATACAATACTGTACGATATAATACTGTACGATACAATATGATACGATACTGTAAAATATGATACGATACTGTACGATACAATATGATACGATACAATATGATATGATACGGTACGATACTGTATGATACTGTATGATACCATACAATACTGTACGATACAATATGATATGATACAGTACGATACTGTACGATACCATACAATACTGTACAATACAATATGATACGATACGGTACGATACTGTACGATACCATACAATACTGTACAACACAATATGATACGATACAATATGATACGATACAATATGATACGATACGGTACGATACTGTACGATACCATACAATACTGTACGATACAATGCGATACGATACGATACGATACAATATGATACTATACTGTACAATACGATATGATATGATACATGTATACTGCAGTTGTCGTGTGAAAACCTTGTAACAATTTTTCATTTTCATGTTTTAACTTCAACTCTCTATGGGTTGAGAAAACTGATAAAACCCTTTAAAACCAACTGAAAACACAAAGATGCATGGTGGTCCATCTAATTCCTTAGTTCCTGAAACGGTGACATTTGGGAGATACAAGGTTTGCATTGCACGGTATGCAATATGACGATATAATATCTTTAAGGGGAAACATCATGAATTAATGCTTTTGTGTAAACTGTTTTTGTTTGTATTGGTGGTTGATCACCAAGTGGAGGTCACAGTTTCCCCTCCGTTTTAGGCCGATATAAATATGTATGATGCAAAATTAGAATACACAGGATAGTAAATAGTATCAAACTGATAAGGTAGTTAACTACATGATATTTTAGGAAACAAAAAGCATACTTTACTGATTTTTTGGTGGTTGTTAGTGTGATGATGATCAGACTGACTAGAGATCACAGTCCATCCTCTTTTATACCAAAACATCACTGAGTATGAATCACTGTTACTGTATGTTACTGTATATTTCAGTATATTTCTGTAGACTGTATTTCTGTGTTTGTAAATGTGTGTTAGATACTGACCTCTACAGTAAAACCTCCACAGGGCCAAACTGAAAACTCGCGTCCAGGACATTGAGAGGAAACCGCAGAGCTTCCAGGTAAACTACATGCTATCTGATGAGAGAGGAAACATGCTACTGCGCTCTGTGTTTGGATTACATGTTATATTAAATTCAGATTGGGAGTGTCTTGAAACTCCAAAACAAAGCAGAGTACGGGCCAGAAAGTGAGGTTTGAAAGCCAGAAATTTCAGCAGCTGATAAAATAATCATTGAGTCATTTGTAATTGATCAACAACCTGATCAACCCCCCAGCAGAGGTGGAAAGTAGATAGTTGAGGTACTTGTACTTTACTTGAGTATTACCATTTTATGCTACTTTATATTTCTACTCCACTACATTTCAGAGGGAAATATTGTACTTTTTACTCCACTACCTTTATTTGATAACTTAAGTTACTAGTTACTTTGCAGATTCAGATTATTAATACAAAATATAATCAACTAATAAATTGTGATGTATTATTATAGATTACTGTAAGCTACCCAGCAGTATATAAAGTAGTGGAAATCAGCCCCACCTTTTCCAGCTGCAACACTAAAGTGATGCTTACACATTAATGCATCAATAATTATAATTCAATAATATAATATATACTGTATTATTCTGAAATGTGCCATTCTGCATAATGAGTACTTTTACTTTTGTTGCTTTAAGTACATTTTGATGCTAATACTTTTGTACTTTTACTTAAGTAACATTTTGAATGCAGGACTTTTACTTGTAACAGAGTATTTTTATACTGTGGTATTTCTACTTTTACTTAAGTAAAAGATCTGAGTACTTCTTCCACCACTGCCCCCCAGATATATTTTTTCGTCATTTTGTGCTGTGGGAGAGTAAAAATCTTACTTATTACCCCTTTAAGTTGAATGATGAATATTAAACCAATCTTTTCTTTGGCTTGCATGGGGCTAAATCTCAGAACTCTCAAAACCATGTTTAAAGTATTTTCCAGCTAAATTTTCCAGCTAAATTCAGGTACACTGGTGTCTCTCTGTCAGATTGCCATTAACATCACAGAGGCCAAGCAGCTGGTGGGAGAAAACATCGACCCCAGTGTCGTGATCGAGATCGGAGACGAGAAGAAACAGACGACGGTCAAAGAAGGAACCAACGCTCCCTTCTACAATGAGGTAGGAAGAAAGACAGTGATGCACGCATTTAGGATGAAATATGTAAACACCAAAAAGTTGTTTCTGATTATACTGAATTATTTCGCAGTATATTGAATAATTATGTAATGATTGAGGGCTAGTCACCGATAAGTCTTGATTTGTCATTTACACAGTTGATTAACACCTCAAACAGTTTATGTGTCTTTCTCAATAGTGAAGTTGATAACAAAAATCGATATTTTTTTAAATAAATATATCTATTTATTTATTTTGTTTATATAGTAACACTTTCTATGAAGCCTGTGTCTATAATACATTATAATCATACTTATAACACATTATAATCATGCATAGACAGTTATAATGTTTTATAACATTACTCATAATCTGTTATAAAGCTTTTTCATTTAAGTGGTAATGAAAAAGCTTTATAACAGATTGTAAGTAATGTGTTTATAATGTTATAAAACATTATAACTGTCTATGCATGATTATAACTATACTTATAATGCATTATGATGGCATTATATGGCGTTATAAAGTGCTTCACAACCAAGAAAAATAAAAATGAACAATGACAAAGATCAGAAAAACAGAAAGAACAAGGTTCTGGTTCTAGTTCCCTTTGTTTATTCTCGTCTTTATCTGTATTTGTGTGCAGCATTTTGTGATAAACCTGTTTGTCAAAAGCTCTTCATAAATAAATCTAACTCTCCTCCCTCTCTCTGCTTTCCATCAGTACTTTGTGTTTGACTTCTTCGCCCATCAAGAGGTTTTCTTCGACAAAGTAATCAAACTGTCGGTGAGTAGAAACAGCAGCTAGCTGCTTCCTGGCTGCATGTCATCACCAGTGAGAGAGACATCAAACCAGAAAGCCATCATCTTGAGTCAGGAGGTATTCTTGCAAAAAGGTTACAAAAGCACGCACATCCAAACGCGATGAATACTAGGTGCTGGACAGAAGTAGCCTACATGTGCACACTAGATAATGCTCACATGAACATTTATTGGTATACCACCATGTGACATTTCAGGCGCAAGCATGAAACAAATGCAGAGACACACCTTACAAATACCCGTCTCCAGGGGTCACCTGACAGGTCATGTGATTACAAAATGGTGAACCAAAAAGAAAAAGAAATACATAAAATAGTGAGCCCTGTAAGTACAAAGAATATGTACAATGAACCCAGTAAGTATAATAAATATGTACAATATATTCTAAACCACCTAAATATGCCATAACAGAATGATCAGGTAAATAAACCGTCATACTTTATAGCATATAGAGAGGAGAAAAATATGCTCAGCACGTAGTAAAACATAATGCATAGTAAAAGTGCACAATACAGTCCCCAGAAAATACACCATATATACACATATGTGCACACAAAAATTGTACAAAGCTCCATAGTACACTTCAAAATGATACACTTATCTGTCAGGTCAAAGACCTTGTACAGTACCTAGAGCTTAATCAGAACAACTTGAATATCACATGACTAGAGCGTCAGGTATGAACCATCATAATGTAATGCAATAACAAGAAGAAAACAGGAGGTATTCTTGTCAGTCAAAGTCTGTGAGTCACATACAGTATTTACTTTATATTCTGTATGTGTACATTGGAATATGAAAAGTAAACATGAGATGCTATCTCTCTCTCTCTCTCTCCTTCTTTCTCTCTCTCTCTCCCTCGCTCTTTCTCTCTCTCTCTCTCTGTCTCTCTCTCTCTCCAGGTGATGCACTCTAAGATGTTGAGGAGTTTCTGTGTCGGCTCCTTTAAGTTGGATGTAGGGACGGTCTACAAACAGCCAGGTAACTGACACACTGATGACCACCGACCACACCCACAGCACTGCCTTTATTTACCTATAGGGAAGGTGAGCAGAGCAGAGCCCTCACCACAGTCTACTACTGGTTCCACTGAGCAGCTCCACTGGACCATTTGGGGGAGGTGCCTTGCTCAAGGGAACCGCGATGATAATTCTTGAAGGAGCAAAGAGTGTTACTCATTCACTTCCCCACCCAGAGGTTACTCTGTCCTCTTTCTCTCTCTCTCTCTCTCCCTCAGGTCATGAGTTCAACAATAAGTGGGCGGTGCTCACCAACCCCGGTGACCTCAGCACCGGGGTCAAAGGTTACGTCAAGTGTGACATCAGCGTGTCGGGGAAGGGAGAGGCCGTGCAGCCGGGACAGAAAGCCAGCGACGCCGAGGAGCAGATAGACAAGTACAACCAATGTTTTTTCTAAATGCGATGAGAGAGACAAAGGTTGGGAGTTGGAATTGAACCTACAACATCAGGGGTATTTGGGATACTGTTTGCTTTAACCCACTGAGCAATCAAGGCACCCAACACGTGTGATTGCTGATGACTCGTACAAACCTCAACTGTTAGTGTTTAAGTATTAAACACAAGAATTGTTATGAAAAGGCAAACCGTACAACATTTGGTCACAGCAAATGAGGCTTATTGCCTGTAAATTGAACTATCCAATGAGTCCTTCCCTTTCTTCGGTAGAAGAAACATGGCTACCTTTGATCTCCATGAAAGCCACCTGATTGGATGGTGTAGTTAAAAGAATCAAGAATGAGAGGACCAATTAGATCCCAATGTTCAAGGCTCTGGCAGCTGACTACTCCTGGCTTTTTATGTTTTTGTAGAGCTGTAACAGCAATGGGTATTTCTTCTAAAGTTAGTCTTTTTCCTAAGATTAGAAGCCTTTACCAAATCTTTGATCAGTAACCCAGATGCGGTTTATCAAATGACGCCTTGCATGTGACAGTATGTGCAGACTACTATGTTGTTAATTTAACTGATAATCTCCCTAGTCAGTGTGCAGTTTTTTCACTTGGCACAGAGAAGGCTTTTGAAGGGCTTGAGTTAAGTGGCAGGGTTGTCCACTTTCACCCAATTTATTCTGTGTATCCTTTGAACCACTCGCACAAGCCATTAGAGAGAATATCCCTATCTCCCCAATTTTGATTCATAGCCACAGTCATCACATCTCATTATATGCAGATGACACTTTGTTGTTTTTAGATAATACTGACATCTCTATCCTCCACGTCTTAGAGGCGTTTAAAGATTTGCTTGTTGTTTGTTATTTGTGACCTTTGTTTTCTGTAAAGCACTTTGTGACAAACCTGCTGAAAGGCTTTATAAGTAAGGGATAATGCCCGACGAGGTGTCCATTATCAGGAATTAATGGACGACGGTTGCCTCCGCGGAGTCCATCAATTCCTGATGATCGACACCTCGAAGGGCATTATCCCGCTTATACCATGGTCACTTGCCAAAGAAAAAAAGAATAAGACCATTCATTTATATTTTCATGCGTTTTGTAATCAAAATCTAAAGTTTTTCACAAGCCATAACTCAGTTTCCCTGGTAATACCTGAGGGTTTGACTTATACCTGGAACAATCATTACCATCCTATAAGGTTCTTATGCAATGGAAACGTTGTTCACCACTTCAGTAAATAGGACGAACCTTAGATACGACTTGGCAGCGGGAGATATTTCTAGTCCGCTCAGCTCATAGAAACCTTTGGCTCAGCTATCAGCCAGAAAGCTAACATTATGCTAGCAACATTCAAAGTCAGTAACAACAGTAATTTGACAGTATGTTTAACAACAAGACTAGCTAGCTATCCAGCCATGTCATTGTCCCCAAATCAATATCAAGATTTTCACAAACAAATGATAGGCCATGTGTACTGTCAACGGAGGCTTTGACTGCGTCCCTGTTGCTATGGTTACTCATTTTAGATACAGGCTGATGCTACGTAGCCAGCGCATTCATTTAGAACGGTGAGCAGATAGTTTCACTGGAACGACTTAGTAGGTGTCCATTATCAGGAATTAATGGACACCCTTCAGCCAATCAGAATCGAGTATTCACCCAGACCATGGTATAAATCAATTTGAGCTGAGTTGAAATGAGTTTGTGCGTTGCCGTGTTGTTCTTCTGCCCAGGAACCTGCTGGTGCCGGAGGGTTTTCCCTCTGAGCGGCCCTGGGCTCGGTTCTATGTGAAGGTGTACCGAGCTGAAGGCCTTCCCCGAAACAACTCCAGCATCATGGCCAACGTCACCAAGGCCTTCATAGGCGACAACACAGCGCTCATAGACCCATACGTAGTGGTCAGCTTCTTCAAACAAGTGGTGGGTTCACAGTAAAACGAGTTGTACACACTATCTACAAGCTAGATTCTTTACCCTCATTCTCTGTACAATAGTGATGCAGTAGGTACAAGGTACAGCACTGAAGTCCCATAACCCCAGTAAAGAACACCTTCAATGGGATTACGGCTTTTATACAACAGCTGGCAACACGTGTACAAAATTGTGTACGTACATAAGAATTAAAAACAGGAAAAAACATCAAAGATCATTGATTAGCTCACTGGTTCTTCTCTTGTCTTCTCTTGTCTTGTTGTGTCTTGTCTTGTCTTGTCTTCTTTTTTCTTTCTTCCCTTTTTTGTCCTCTCCTCTCTTTTCTTGCCATCCCTTGTCTTTTCTTCTATCTCCTGTCTTGTCTTCTCTTCTCTTTTTTGTCGTCTTTTTTGTCGTCTTGTCTTTTCTTTTCTTCTCTTCTCTGTTTTCCTCTTCATCTTGTCTTGGCTTCTCTTGTCTCTTTTGTTCTCTCTCTTTTTTGTCTTCTCTATTCTTGCAATCTCTTGTCTTGTCTTCTCTTGTCTTCTTTTCTTGTCTTCTCTCATCTTCTTCTCTTCTCTTCTTTTCTCTTCCCTTCTTCAGGGTCGTACGTCCACCCAGAAGTCGACAGCAGACCCGGTGTGGAATGAGCAGATCGTCTTCACAGAGATGTTTCCTCCGCTGTGTCAGAGAATGAAGATTCAGGTTCCTACACATTTCACCACCATCAACATGAAATTATATTATCATACATAATTACGTCATACATAAAATCAGTGTAAATGTCACAGGATTCTGGCATCTCTCTCCTCTCAGGTCTGGGATGAGGGAAGCATGAGCGACGTTGCCATAGGAACCCATTACCTTGACCTGAGACGCATCTCCAATGAACAGGATGGAGACAGAGGTAAGGAGGGATGGAGGGAGAGAAGGAAAGAAGAAGGGAGGGGTGGAGAGATGGAAGGGAGAGAGAGAATGGTTGGATGCTTACAGTATATTGTTTCACACTACTTTTCATTTTTCTCTTTTTTTCTTCTTGCTCTCTTGCTCTACTCCTTCACTGCTCTCCCTCTCTCTCTCTCTCTCTCTCTGTCTCTCTCTCTCTCCAGGTTTCTTGCCAACCTTTGGTCCAGCCTGGGTCAACCTGTATGGCTCCGCCCGTAACTTCTCATTGGTTGACGACACTCTGGAGCTTAACGAGGGCATCGGAGAGGGCGTGTCCTACAGGTGGAGGAGGGAGGAATGTTAAAGGATGATAATGATGATAATAATAAGAATAATGATAGTAATGACTGATAGATACGGAAGCGTAATGTATTCACTTGAGAAAAAAAACATTTGCCCTGTTTTTCTGAATTAACAAGATAATTATCTCAGAATTCTGAGAAAAGTTTTCATGGAAAAAAAATAGTTCTGCTCTGTTTTTCTGAATTAATGTGATATCTCAAAATCCCAAGAGAAGCTCTCGTTCCTTCTTGAGAGCTCGATTTCATGGAAGCAAACATGTAAATACGACTGACTGAATGACTGACTGAATGACTGACTGACTGACTGACTGAATGACTGAATGACTGACTGACTGACTGAATGACTGACTGACTGAATGA
>NW_027284337.1:0-2500 GCF_046629955.1 Centroberyx affinis | reverse complement strand
TTACTATCCTTGCTATCTTTACTGGTCAGACGAAAATCACTCGGTGGTCGAGAAGATTATTCTGTATCGTGGAAGTTTAACGTTACTCGGCTTGTGTCTTAACAGTCAAATGAACCTAACGTTATCTAATAAATAAGGATATAAAACTATAGATCAAACAAGCTGTCAGAGGGATAGCTATACACCGATCGGGATGATATAATGTAACTAAACTGAAACCTTTCACCGAAGCATGAATTACAAACGTCGCGTGGCTCTTTATTGTCTGTCGAGCGCCCGACCAGAGATCAGAACTTTAGACTCTGACTCTCTGCCGGTCTCGTGGTTCCAGGTCATCCCTCAGACTCTCAGTCCCACATGGAACCAGTGTTTGCTGACCGCTCGCCTGCTGCTGACCGGAGACCAGCAGCTGATCCAGCAGGAGCCGCCGCGCATCGTCATCGAGGTTTACGACGACGACGCACTGGTACGCCGGGCTGTGTGTGTGTGTGTGTGTGTGTGTGTGTGTGTGTGTGTGTGTGTGTGTGTGTGTGTGTGTGTTGTACAGCATATGCATGTTTTCAGAGAGTCTGTGTGTGTGGCAGTTTTGAGTTACTGTGTGTGTGTGTGTGTGTGTCTATGTACGTGTGTGTGTGTTTTACCAATGAGCTAACTCTTATTGTGAAATAATAAAGTAATAAAAACCTTTATATTTATGCTACACTGAAAAACATTCACTGACTTTACAAACTGTAAACAATATTGATATGTATTGTTATTGAAATACTTCTTCACATATTTTTTTGATATTTTTTATGTTAAAATACCAATTGCATCAAGATGTATATTCATTTTAATGTTAACATTGATTAATATAATATTCATATTTAATGAATGTGTAATAATATTAGTATACTTAATCCTTATACTATAATTGGAGAGCAGTTTGTGTGTTTGTGTGTCCCACCATGGAGGAGACAAGGAGAGGAGAGGAGGAGAGAGGAGAGGAGAGGGGAGAGGAGAGGAGAGGAGGAGACAAGGAGAGGAGAGGAGAAGACAAGGAGAGGAGAGGAGAGAAGAAGAGGAGAGGAGACAAGGAGAGGAGAGGAGAGGAGAGGAGAGGAGAAGAGGAGAGGAGACAAGGAGAGGAGAGGAGAGGAGAGGAGAGAGGAGACAAGGAGAGGAGAGGAGAGGAGAGGAGGAGAGAGTAGAGGAGAGGAGACAAGGAGAGGAGGAGAGGAGACAAGGAGAGGAGACAAGGAGAGGAGAGGAGGAGAGGAGACAAGGAGAGGAGAGAAGAAGAGGAGAGGAGACAAGGAGAGGAGAGGAGAGGAGAGGAGAGAGGAGACAAGGAGAGGAGAGGAGGAGAGAGTAGAGGAGAGGAGACAAGGAGAGGAGGAGAGAAGAAGAGGAGAGGAGACAAGGAGAGGAGAGGAGAGGAGAGAGGAGACAAGGAGAGGAGAGGAGGAGAGAGTAGAGGAGAGGAGAGGAGACAAGGAGAGGAGAGGAGATGAGGATAGGAGGAGAGGAGGTTATAAATTCTAGTATTGTGAATATGTTACCCCCCCCGTGTCCAGGGTAAGCCAGAGTACCTGGGAGCCACGGTGGCGGTGCCGGAGGTGCGTCTGACCTCTGACCCCTACAGACCGCCCACACTGCAGTACAGCCCACTGCACTGTGGCAGCCAGGCGGGGGGAGACCTGCTGGCTGCTTTTGAACTGCTGCAGGTCAGTCCTGTAACACTTTACAATAAGGGTCACTAGGTTAAAGGTTAGCTAATGCTTAATAAGGTTAGTTAATGCTTAATAAGGGTTAGCTAAAGCTTAATAAGGTTAGTTAATGCTTAATAAGGGTTAGCTAAAGCTTAATAAGGTTAGTTAATGCTTAATAAGGGTTAGTTAATGCTTAATAAGGGTTAGCTAAAGCTTAATAAGGTTAGTTAATGCTTAATAAGGGTTAGCTAAAGCTTAATAAGGTTAGTTAATGCTTAATAACGGTTAGTTAATGCTTAAGGGTTAGTTAATGCTTAATAAGGGTTAGTTAATGCTTAATAAGGGTTAGTTAATGCTTAAGGGTTAGTTAATGCTTAATAAGGGTTAGTTAATGCTTAATAAGGGTTAGCTAAAGCTTAATAAGGTTAGTTAATGCTTAATAAGGGTTAGTTAATGCTTAATAAGGGTTAGCTAAAGCTTAATAAGGTTAGTTAATGCTTAATAAGGGTTAGTTAATGCTTAATAAGGGTTAGTTGATGCTTAATAAGGGTTAGCTAAAGCTTAATAAGGGTTAGTTAATGCTTAATAAGGGTTAGCTAAAGCTTAATAAGGTTAGTTAATGCTTAATAAGGGTTAGTTAATGCTTAAGAGTTAGTTAATGCTTAATAAGGGTTAGCTAATGCTTAATAAGGGTTAGTAAGCATTAATAAGCATTAACTAACCCTTAATTAACAGTTAACTAATGTGTAATTTACTAATGGTGTTCATGTTAACTAAGGTATTAATTTATACATTATTTAATAGTTAAT
>NW_027284336.1:0-10000 GCF_046629955.1 Centroberyx affinis | reverse complement strand
TTCAATTCCCCCACTGGAGCAAGGCACTACTGCTGCCGAGTTCAGGGGTTCAAGGCACTAACACTGCTAGAGTTGGGGGTTAAATTCCCTGTGTAGTGCAGTAGGCAGAGCGAGGCACCTCTACCTTCTAGAGTTAGGGGTTCGACTCCCGGTGCAGAGCGAGGCACCTCTACCTTCTAGAGTTAGGGGTTCGACTCCCGGTGCAGAGCAAGGCACCTCTACCTTCTAGAGTTAGGGGTTCGACTCCCGGTGCAGAGCGAGGCACCTCTACCTTCTAGAGTTAGGGGTTCGACTCCCGGTGCAGAGCGAGGCACTAGCGCTGGCAGGTCAGGGGTCAGAGCGAGCGGCGGGTGAGTGTTTCCTGCCACAAAGCGGTTTGTGTTTTGCAGCATCGGCCCTCAGGTAATTCTTCTCTTTTATGCAACGTGATGCAAAGAGTTTTTGTTTATTGAAGAAACTGGAGCGACATAAATGATCAAAGGAAATATCCCCACAGTATTTGGCCTTGCAGTGGAAACTAGACTGTTGGCCTAGTTTCCACCGCAGGGCCAAACAGGCTCCGGCTTTATCTGTGTCACTTCCCCCAAAACCGGTCCGATGTGGTTTGTGCTGCTGGAGCCGCTCGGTCCGACATGGAGCTTCACACCAGCCGTGATGCTGCAGATCCTGTGGTGTCAGCGGGCCTTTGGCCCTGCTGTGGGAAAGAGGCTAACAGGCCAGAGACAGAAACTCCCTGCTGCTGCATGAACATTTCACCTCTCTGACAGCTGGCTGTCAACACATCACACACTGATTTCCACACACACTCTCCTGTCTGTTTGTGAACACACACACACACACACACACACATACACACACACACACACACACACACACACACACACACACACACACACACACAGGACCACACTCACTTATTTAAGCATTTTGATGTTTTTGCACCATTCTCCTCCTTCCTGTTAGCATCTATCAGACACATCAGCTCCAGTTATTACATCTCTGTTCCCACACTGGATTCTCAGGTAAAACAAACAGATGTTCAGTAAAGTGTCACTTGCCCTTTTGCTGCATCTCTACAGACTGTGACCCGGACCCAGCACCCCAAGGGCCTCCACAGACAATATAAGTATAACTTTTACATTATTCTAACCTTAACCCTAGCTCTCACATTAACCCTAACCCCGACACTGAATATCTATAGACTGCTTTTCACACTACTGTGAATATCTCCTGAAACTCAGTGACCAGTTCTGCCTCAGAGTATCTACTTTAGTGGAGTATTTAAACCCCAGAACCTGAATGGATAGAACGGTTCTTCCACTGTTTGTCATGCTAATTTAGCTAGTACAGCATAAAATGGTGATTATGGAATTTTAAGTGTTAGTTGCCATGGTGACAACACAAGTCTGGACATTAAGGCTGTGTTCAAAACGCCATTATTTCCTATGGAGTCACAGCAAGATGGCCGCCGCTCAGACCGTCCAGGAACATTGATTTGAATGGGGATGACCGTTCTATCTGTTCTAGTTCTGTGGTTTAAGCAACATTTCAGTTAAGCAGTTGACAGGTTCAGTCTCCTTCCCCTGACATTCAGCCTGCACTTTCTGTTCAGACTAACTTGCTTTTAAACAAATGTCTGTATTTTACTCAGGTCCTTGAATTTGACTTTGAGCAGTCACTGTGGCGAGATTAAGAACAGAGAAGATGGACGCAGTAAAAAAACCCTCTTTCACATAAAAGCTTGCTGTCTGACTCCTAGGAGGCGCTAAACCACAAGGTCACCACCTCACATAGAAGCAAAACTCCTAGATCAGCTCTTATTTGATTTACACTCCTAGGCCTTTGCAGCTGACATGTTTTTATGCATCACGCTCCGCTGTAGAGTCACTGATGTGATGTATTCCCAGTCAAGGTTGGAGGGGAAGCTGTCCGGCGGGGCTGCCGGGTGCGGAGTAAAAACCCTCAAGGCCAAAGATCTGCATTTCTGTCACAGCGGCCTTGGCAGCGCCGCTCCGATCCATACACTTCACCGCTCGTTAATTGAAACAGTGTCCTTCTCCGACAAATTAATCAAATGTCTTGAGAGATGCTATTAGCTTGCTTTCCCTGACATGAAGAGTGGGCTGTAAAGTAAATGAAGTTTTTATAGTGTATGTGTCTGTTTTATTGTGTCTGTCAGTTCTCCTGATGCTGCACAGCGCATCAGGATGCAGCAGCAGATCCATCTCCATCAGGACAGAACAGGATTTCACTCTCACCCCAAGGTATTTATGTATTTATTTATTTATTTATTTATACAGTTTAAAGTTACAGGGACAGTGCACATTAACAGACATTTCTGTAAATGTGCCAGTTTAGCCATCTTGGCTAATTTTCAACTGCAGTCCCTGGGCAGGTGTGATGACAGCTACAAAAGACATAAAATACATTAAAACAAGAACAGCAATACTGTACATACAGCAGAGCACACTTCATAAGAACACATGAAATACTTTAAAACAAGGACAACAACACATAAAACAAGGTAAACACTAAACAACCTTGCTCACTGTGTCCTCAGCATCTCTTCATTATCTGGCTGCTTTATCATCACTGATTCACTTCCTGTGAATAAGTTTCTCTGGTTCAAATGTAAATGTAAACAGAGCTGAAGCTTCATAATGAAACCGTTTTTTCATTCAAGATGCAGGAAACAGAAGAATGTGTCAGATTCTGGAAACCTTCAACTTAAGACTCTTCTGTTTTGTCGGTTTGCTCTCGACATCAGATTGAGTCGATGAAGCCTTTACAGCCTCGTAGCTCCAAAACAGGGATGGAATGGTGTTTTTACCAACAGGCCTGTGATGCATTGTGGGAGAGAGAAATGTTTAGTTTTAGTAGTCTGTCCTCTCAGGTCAGTAACGGTGGAACAGATAGATCATCTAAGGGCCAAAAGGAGCTGACGCTGCTGCTGGTCGAAGTTCAGAGGAACAGACAGAATGTTCCGGGTCCAGCTGCTAGTAGGAAACACAGGTGAGCAGCAACCTGACGGCCCACAGAGGCTCCGCCCCTTTTCTAACCAACTGTTCTGCTTGAATTTCCCCTAACCTCTGTTAGTTTGAGAAGGACCAACCAATCAACCAACCAACAACCAACCAA
Organism: Centroberyx affinis; assembly: GCF_046629955.1. Classification (NCBI taxonomy): domain Eukaryota; kingdom Metazoa; phylum Chordata; class Actinopteri; order Beryciformes; family Berycidae; genus Centroberyx; species Centroberyx affinis. The sequence goes on along the minus strand of NW_027284336.1, from coordinate 6,862 downwards.
CCAACAACCGACCAACCAACAACCAACCAACCAACAACCAACCAACCAGTCAACCAACCAACAACCAACCAATCAACCAACCAACAACCAACCAACCAGCTGACCAACCAACAACCAACCAACAACCAACCAACCAACAACCGACCAACCAACAACCAACAACCAACCAACCAGCTGACCAACCCGTCAACCAACCAACAACCAACCAATCAACCAACCAACAACCAACCAACCAGCTGACCAACCAATCAACCAACCAACAACCAACCAACAACCAACAACCAACCAACAACCAACCAATCAACCAACCAACAACCAACCAACAACCAACCAACAACCGACCAACCAACAACCAACCAACCAACAACCAACCAACCAGCTGACCAACAAGTCAACCAACCAACAACCAACCAGTCAACCAACCAACAACCAACCAATCAACCAACCAACAACCAACCAACCAACAACCGACCAACCAACAACCAACCAACCAACAACCAACCAACCAGTCAACCAACCAACAACCAACCAATCAACCAACCAACAACCAACCAACCAGCTGACCAACCAACAACCAACCAACAACCAACCAACCAACAACCGACCAACCAACAACCAACAACCAACCAACCAGCTGACCAACCCGTCAACCAACCAACAACCAACCAATCAACCAACCAACAACCAACCAACCAGCTGACCAACCAATCAACCAACCAACAACCAACCAACAACCAACAACCAACCAACAACCAACCAATCAACCAACCAACAACCAACAACCAACCAACAACCAACCAACAACCTACCAACCAACAACCAACCAACCAACAACCAACCAACCAGCTGACCAACCAGTCAACCAACCAACAACCAACCAACCAGCTGACCAACCAGTCAACCAACCAACAACCAACCAACCAGCTGACCAACCAGTCAACCAACCAACAACCAACCAATCAACCAACCAACAACCAACCAACCAGCTGACCAACCAATCAACCAACCAACAACCAACCAACAACCAACCAATCAACCAACCAACAACCAACCAACCAGCTGACCAACCAATCAACCAACCAACCAATCAACCAACCAACAACCAACCAACCAGCTGACCAACCAATCAACCAACAATCAATCAACCAACAACCAACCAATCAACCAACAACCAACCAACAACCAACCAATCAACCAACCAACAACCAACCAACAACCAACCAATCAACCAACCAACAACCAACCAACCAATCAACCAACAACCAACCAATCAACCAACCAACAACCAACCAACAACCAACCAATCAACCAACCAACAACCAACCAATCAACCAACCAAGAACCAATCAATCAACCAACCAACAACCAACCAACAACCAACAACCAACCAACAACCAACCAACAACCAACCAATCAACCAACAACCAACCAATCAACCAACCAAGAACCAATCAATCAACCAACCAACAACCAACCAACAACCAACAACCAACCAACAACCAACCAAGAACCAATCAATCAACCAACCAACAATCAACCAACAACCAACAACAAGCCGACTCAGTGGAAATGATGAATGCAGATCGCTCTCTGGTTGACAACATCATTAATCTCCAGTCAGTTAGCACTGGCAGGAATGTGTGTGTGTGTGTGTGTGTGTGTGTGTGTGTGTGTGTGTGTGTGTGTGTGTGTGTGTGTGTGTGTGTGTGTGTGTGTTCCTCTCTCCAGTCTCTCAGCTGATCTCAGGGCTGAACCAGACACTGACTGATGACTGAGGCTTCCTCCTCCTCCACCCCTCCTCTTCTCCTCCTCTTCCTCCACTCCTCCTCCACTCCTCCTCTTCTCCTCCTGTTCCTCCACTCCTCCTCTTCTCCTCCTATTGCTCCACTCCTCCTTTTCTCCTCCTCTTTCTCCACTCCTCCTCTTCTCCTCCTGTTGTTCTACTCCTCCTCCTCTTCTCCTCCACTATTCCTCCTCCTCTTCTCCTCTTCCTCCTCCTCCACTCCTCCTCTCCACTTCCTTCCTCCTCCATTGGACTACTGAAGCATGACTACATGGATTTTAGAAGCCAGACTCTGTCCTGGCAGCAGGATGTTTCCTGGTTCAGATCCTGAGTCTCGTTCCTCCACTCTTCAGACTTTGTGGATTCAGAGAGTCTGGTTTCCCTCGTCAGCGGCTTGTTCTCGCTCAGAGAAACAATCCAGCCAATCAGAGCCTTTGTGGGCGGGACTAAAGTTTGAACCGGTCGTTTTCATTGGTGTTTCGACAGAATAGATTTGTTGAAATCGCCTCCTTAACCAACAGATTGTCTTTACACAGACGATATTTCTGTCCAAATGGAGACAGTCTTGGTCAGTTGGTAAATGTCTGCTAACCATGAGGCTGACTGGCTGCAGCATCATGTGACTGAAGTGATGTCAGAGCGGCCGATACGTCGTCACTAGTGATCGGTTCGGGGGAAATTGACCCCCCCACACAGAAAACTAACGAGGAGGAAACCTCGTTAGTGAGGAGTGGAACCAGATGGAGGTTCAGGCTGAACATCAGACTGGATCTTGTATAAACAGTATAAAGTGTTTTTTCCGGTCTGGTTCAGCAGGTGAAGCAGAACCTGGATCCACCTGTTCAGGATGGAAATGGATTCAGCTGCTGCAACACAACAGGCTGTATCACTGACTAATATATACAGTATATGTGTGTGTGTGTGTGTGTGTGTGTGTGTGTGTGTGTGTGTGTGTGTGTGTGTGTGTGTGCCTTGTTCGATGGCTCCTCAGCAGTAGTTGTTGAGGGAGAGAAGAGATTTGAACCTCTACTCTGTGCTGTTTTAATGAAACCTGGAGCCTGTTCTCACACACACACACACACACACACATATACACACACACACACACACACACACACACACACACACACACACACACACACACACACATATACACACACACACACACACACACACACACACACACACACACACACACACACACACACACACACCCAAACATGCATGCATCCAAATTATATTATTGTCACTTTGTAACAACATTTTTAAATTGTTGTTTACATTCTAGCAGCCAATGGCATCGCTCAGAAATAAACAGAATTCTGCACAGTCAGATTTTGTTGCCATTGAACTTTTATTGATCACATGGTATCCTGGCTGTATTGATCCTGAACCTCAGATCACGTATTGAAATGTAACTTGAGATAAGCAGATCATCACATCTCTAGCAGCCAATCAAAACACGAGCGCCGCAGCTGACCGACAGAATTGGATTTCCCATTTATTCTCCAGGGTGGGAATTTCACGGCGGCCACGACGGAAATGGCGGACGCTGTATCGTTCACATCGTGGTGCGTTTAGGATCATTGGAAAACTCTGAATTTCTAGTTTCCAGCGATACCAAGCAAGCATGTTATTGTAGACTGACGAGAAAATTATCCTGGATCTTTTGATCACAACTTGCTCTTATATTTACGAAGTTTATATTTGTACGACTTTATTGTTAAAATACTTCATAATAAGACGTAGTTTGGACAACATACAATTGGTTTACGGATTCTGAAAGCTGAAGACCTCATGTTTCTAAAACAGTATAACATTCATATCTTCTATTCATATTTGTAGGCTCCAAATCCTCTTATTTCACTCAATGGCCTTTGTGCCCTAAAATATTTTGTGACACCGAAGGCCAAGTGGCCTTTCCCCTAAAATGACGAAATTCCAATCCTGCTCCAGACCCAAAGCGAGATTTGGGTAAAATGGTGGATTTGCATCCGGCCTCCAGAGGAGACAAGCTCTGTCCATGTTGTTGCAGTTCCCACTGGTTATAGATAGATTGATAAAGATCATAGGATATTTAATCAATAAGGGATGTAAATGTTGAGTGAAGGCCTGTGCCCGGTCTGAACCTCATGGATCTCAGTCTGCTGTTTCTGTCCTGAAGCTGAAGCGGTCCAGCCAGGCTCGGGTTCAGAAAGCCCCCCCCCCTCAGCAGAGAGCCGAGGCTTTCCGAACACAGACGGCAGATCGAGATTCGGCCGAGCGGAGGACAAGAGCCGGATCTGCAGTCAATGAGCGGCGGCTGAAATCCATTTAAAGGACACAGAGCTTTAGCTGCCGGGAGGAAAGAGGAGAAATCCATTCTGGACGTCAGCCAGCTGGACGGAGGAGGGAGAAGAATAACAGAGAGAGAAGAAGAAGAAGGATGACAGAGGAATTAAGAAGAAGAACTCAGCAGAAGGTGCAGAGAGAAACTGTGCAGCTTCACCTCCCAGCTCTCTGTCACTGATTATTACTGATTATCTGTTGTTCTGTATCAATAATCCATATTCACTGATACATTTTGTGATCAACTTCATCCTGGAAATGTTTCTGTTCTGCTCATATAAATTACAATTTAATAAAATGAAACTTCAGTAATCGCCAAGGGAAACACTGGTTTACAGGATACAGATAAGAATACAACAAACTGAAAATACTGAATATAACAAATACAAAATATTGAAGAAACTACAAAGAATACAACATATTAATGACAATTTGTATTGCACTTTTCAAAAAATGTTTTTACAAAGTGTCTGTCAATGTCTGTAGCCTATATGGATATGTGTATTACCTCTTCTTGTTTGTTTGTCTCCTTTCATTAACTGTTATTATTATTGTTTATTTATTTTTTCATTCATCTCCATTATCCCCCTACTTCATTTATTTATTCAACATCTCATATTTCTCTTCACCTCTCCCTTAAAAAAAAACAATACTAAAAAATAATACTACAAACAACAACTTTGTGCTGAGCTAATTTGTACAGTGTGTGTGTGTGTGTGTGTGTGTGTGTGTGTGTGTGTGTGTGTGTGTGTGTTTGGACTGTTGTCCAGTGTGAATATTTCCATCACAGTTTTGTTGTCTGTCACTACTGTGATGTGTTGATTATTATAAAGAAAAAGAAAAACTTTGAGTAAAAAGGTTGTCTGTGTGGCGAGAGAATAAACCTTCTGTTGGTTCAGTCCGGTCTGGTTGATCCGGTCGGTCCGGTCCGGTCCGGTCCGGTCCGGTCTGGTCCGGTTGGTCTGGTCTGGTCGGTCCCGTCTGGTCTGGTCGGTCTGGTCTGGTCTGGTCTGGTCTGGTCCGGTTGGTCTGGTCTGGTCGGTCCGGTCTGGTCCGGTCTGGTCCAGTTGGTCCGGTCTGGTCGGTCCCGTCTGGTCTGGTTGGTCTGGTCTGGTCTGGTCTGGTCCGGTTGGTCTGGTCTGGTTTGGTCCGGTCCGGTTGGTCTGGTCCGATTGGTCCGGTCTGGTCCGGTCTTTATTTATTTATTTATTTAAAAGGGACAATGTACAGTTCAAACATAAATGTCACCATTTGATGCACCGTAGCAGATTATAGCTGCAAGCTGGTTCCCATCTGTCGTCCCTTGGCAGGTCAGAGCAGAGAAACAACAACAACAAACAGTACAGAGTAAAAACAACATACAAAGTTATACAAGAAAGAACACATAAGACTAGGGCCGCAACCAACGATCACCCCCCCCCCACCGCCGACCAATCCGTCGATCGCCCCCCCGATCGACCGACCGGCCGCCCGGTCCACAAAATGCCAGAAAACGGCAAAGAACATCGACCAGCGCCCCCCAAAGCCCAAGACGACGCCCCCAAACGTCCCGCCCCGTCCACAACCCAAAGACACCCGGTCCACCGCCACAGAGGAGCAAAGAAACCAGAAAACACCCACACCCAAGAAGCCGGGATCAGAGGACTCCGACCCACCCCTCCCAAAAAACCACCCAAACCGATCCATCGATCACCGAACCAGCCGGCGATCAACCCGACAGCCGACAGCCGACCGATCAATCGATCAATTGTCGCAGCTCTACGCAGGATACAAAATACTAAACTACACAAAAAAGTACATCACAACTGTATTCTTGTCCAAAAAAAAAAAAAAAAGACCATAAGGTAGAATATTAAAGTCAGTGAGTACAGAGCTGAGCAGCTTTTAACAGACTTTTTAAGTTGGTTTTGAAAGTGCTGATGGAGCTGCAGCTCCTCACAGCGTCAGGCTGTTCCACTGATTTGTGGCTTTTACAGAGGAAGCTGATTTCCCAAATTCAGTGCGGCGAAATGGTTTGGCACAATCTTGTATAGAGGATATTCTGGAGGATCTAATAGAATTCACTGAGCGAGTATACACAAAATCACGTAGTGGAGGAGGGGCCAAACCATTTACAATTTTATAAACCAAGCACAAATTTGAAAATAATCTAAAATTCTCAAAGCTCAGTAAATTGTTTTTCTCCAGAACCCTACAGTGATGGGAATGCATTGGCTTTTTGTCCAGAGTTTTTAGAGTGTGTTTGTATAAGGACTCAGAGGTCTTCTGGCTGTTTCACCAACATGTAATGCAATAAGACATATGGGAAAGAATCATAGCATGCATAAATATCTTGGCTGCGTCCAGATAGAGACAGTTTCTAATGTCTAAAATTTGCTAAGTTGTACTTTATGGTTTTAACCATTTTTTTTTAACATTTTCTTGAAGTTCAAATTTGGATCCAGTATCACGCCAAGATATTTAAAATCAGTGACTATGTCAATCCTTTCACCTTTGATGAGAATATCTGTGTTAGGAGGTTATACCATGGTTTTAGAGAAAAACACAGCCTACCTTTTGTCTTGTTTACATTCAGACAGACATGATTGATCAAGCCAATGTGTGATCCTATCCAATGCAATTGTTAGCTTGGCAGCTGCTAACTCAGCTGTTTTTGCATGTGTGTAGACAACAGTGTCATCTGCATACATTTGCAGTTCTACATCATGACACTGTTCAGGGAGATCATTAATATAAAGGCTAAATAATAGG
>NW_027284335.1:5000-7500 GCF_046629955.1 Centroberyx affinis | reverse complement strand
AGAGACCAGCTGCTGCTGCACTGCGACCACATCTCAGACCAGGTGGGTTCAACTGGACAAAAACCATCTCACACACACACACACACACACACACACACACACACACACACACACACACACACACAATGACCGGACACTAGAGATGACCCTGTCTGCCTGCCTGCCTGTCTGTCTGTCTGTCTGTCTGTCTGTCTGCCTGTCTCTCTCTCTCTCTGTCTGTCTGCCTGTCTGCCTGTCTCTCTCTCTGTCTGTCTGTCTGCCTGTCTGTCTCTCTCTCTCTGTCTGTCTGCCTGTCTGTCTGTCTGTCTGTCTGTCTGTCTGTCTGCCTGTCTCTCTCTCTCTCTGTCTGTCTGCCTGTCTGCCTGTCTCTCTCTCTGCCTGTCTGTCTCTCTCTCTCTGTCTGTCTGCCTGTCTGTCTGTCTGTCTGTCTGTCTCTCTCTCTGCCTGTCTGTCTGTGTGTCTGTCTGTCTCTCTCTCTGCCTGTCTGTCTGTCTGTCTGTGTAGATCAGCATGGCGTCTCTGTGTCTGGTGGAGGAACTCCTACGGAAGCCTCACAGGGACATTCTGGGCCTCCTGGTGTTGGGGAACCTGGAGAGCCGGAGCTACTTGGCTCCGCCCCCCGCCGGCCTGGAGGAGCGCCAGGCCCCCGCCCCCCCCCCCGCCGAGGAGAACGAGTCAGTTCAGACACAATCACTTAACATTTACACCTCCTGCCCTCCTCCTCTGACTGTGTGTGTGTGTGTCTGTCTCTCTGTGTGTGTGTGTGTGTGTGTGTGTGTGTGTGTGTGTGTGTGTGTGTACAGAGACCTGGAGGAGGATCCGTTCTTCTCAGACCAGCTGCTCCTCCCTCCTCCCCCCTCCTCCCCCTCCTCCTCCTCCCCCCCCCCCTCCCTGTGGCCTCGGCCCGGCCGCCGACATCGTCAACAGGTAGCTCTCTACGATCAATACATCTGATCAGTCATCTGATCGGCTCTGATCAGGTCAAGACTGGATCTATAAAGTGACTTTGATTCAGTCTGGAAGTTTCTAACCTGACAGACAGCTTGATGTGTGTTCCTCTGATTGTACTGTGTGTGTGTGTGTGTGTGTGTGTGTGTGTGTGTGTGTGTGTGTGTGTGTGTGTCTCTGTGTGGTGTGTGTGTGTGTGTGTGTGTCTCTGTGTGGTGTGTGTGTGTGTGTGTGGCGTGTGTGTGTGTGTGTGTGTGTGTGTCTCTGTGTGGTGTGTGTGTGTGTGTGTGTGTGTGTGTGTGTCTCTGTGTGGCGTGTGTGTGTGTGTGTGTGTGTGTGTGGTGTGTTGTGTGTGTGTGTGGTGTGTTGTGTGTGTGTGTGTGTGTGTGTGTGTGTGGTGTGTTGTGTGTATGTGTGTGTGGTGTGTGTGTGTGTGTGGCGTGTGTGTGTGTGTGTGTGTGTGTGTGTGTGTGTGTAGCTTCCTGTGTCTGGTTCCTCATCAGGCTCGGTCGGCTCACCTGCTGCAGGAAGGAGGATACGACTCATACATCCATGATGCTCACAGTCTGGTAGGACAACTGACAGAGTACTGACAGAGTACTGACGACTGACAACTGACAGAGTACTGACAACTGACAGAGTACTGACAGAGTATTGACAACTGACAGAGTACTGACAGAGTACTGACAGAGTATTGACAACTGACAGAGTACTGACAACTGACAGAGTACTGACAACTGACAGAGTACTGACAGAGTATTGACAACTGACAGAGTACTGACAACTGACAGAGTACTGACAGAGTACTGACAACTGACAGAGAACTGACAGAGTATTGACAACTGACAGAGTACTGACAGAGTACTGACAGAGTATTGACAACTGACAGAGTACTGACAGAGTACTGACAACTGACAGAGACCTGACAGAGTACTGACAACTGACAGAGTACTGACAGAGTATTGACAACTGACAGAGTACTGACAACTGACAGAGTACTGACAGAGTATTGACAACTGACAGAGTACTGACAGAGTACTGACAGAGTATTGACAACTGACAGAGTACTGACAGAGTACTGACAACTGACAGAGTACTGACAGAGTATTGACAACTGACAGAGTACTGACAACTGACAGAGAACTGACAGAGTATTGACAACTGACAGAGTACTGACAACTGACAGAGAACTGACAGAGTACTGACAACTGACAGAGTACTGACAGAGTATTGACAACTGACAGAGTAGTGACAGAACTGACAGAGAACTGACAGAGTACTGACAACTGACAGAGTACTGACAGTATTGACAACTGACAGAGTACTGACAGAGTACTGACAACTGACAGAGAACTGACAGAGTACTGACAGAGTACTGACAGAGTATTGACAACTGACAGAGTACTGACAACTGACAGAGTATTGACAACTGACAGAGTACTGACAGAGTATTGACAACTGACAGAGTACTGACAGAGTACTGACAACTGACAGAGAACTGACAGAGTACTGACAGAGTACTGACAGAGTATTGACAACTGACAGAGTACTG
>NW_027284335.1:0-2500 GCF_046629955.1 Centroberyx affinis | reverse complement strand
TCTCCTCCTCTCCTCTCCTCTGTTCTCCTCTTCTCCTCTCCTCTCCTCCTCTCCTCCTCTCCTCTCCTTCTCTCCTCCTCTCCTCTCTCCTCCAGGTGAAGGAGTGTCAGTCTCTCTCTCAGTCTTGGGATTGGCCGGTCAGTCTTCCTCCTCCCTCCTCCTCCTCCTCCTCAGCTGATTTCTATGAAGGTCTGCTCCTCAAGGTGCTGTTAGACCGACTGGGACGCATCCTGGAGCAGGTAGACCTGCTGTCTGCCTGTCTGTCTGTCTGCCTGTCTGTCTGCCTGTCTGTCTGTCTGCCTCTATGCCTGCCTGTCTGTCTGCCTGTCTGTCTGTCTGTCTGTCTGTCTGTCTGTCTCTCTGCCTGCCTGTCTGTCTGCCTGTCTCTCTGCCTGCCTGTCTGTCTGTCTGCCTCTATGCCTGCCTGTCTGTCTGCCTGTCTCTCTGCCTGCCTGTCTGTCTGTCTGTCTGTCTGTCTGTCTGTCTGTCTGTCTCTCTGTCTGTCTCTCTGCCTGCCTGTCTGTCTGCCTGTCTCTCTGCCTGCCTGTCTGTCTGCCTGCCTGTCTGTCTGTCTGTCTGTCTGTCTGTCTGTCTGTCTGTCTGTCTGTCTGTCTGTTAATACCAGTTAATAGGAGTTAATAAACTGTCCTGTCTGCTTGTCTCCCTGTCTGTTTCTCTGCCTGTCTCTCTGCCTGTCTGTCTCTCTGCCTGTCTGTCTCTCTGTCTGTCTCTCTGCCTGTCTCTCTGCCTGTCTCTCTGCCTGTCTGTCTGTCCAGCCGTATGAGTTGAACCTGCAGCTGACGTCTCTCCTGTCCAGACTGTCTGCGTTCAGCCATCCACTGCTGCAGGAGTACCTGCTGAACCCCTACATCAACCTGTCTCACTGCTCCAGGTCTCCCTTCTCTGTCCTCATCAGGGTAAGACAGACAGGTTCATACCCCTACATCAACCTGTCTCACTGCTCCAGACAGCCTGTCTCCCTGCTGTGCAGACAGACAGTCACAGGAGGATCTGTTTGTTTTCAGATCTCAAACCAAAACTGACCTGGAGTCAGAAACAAGTCTCAAGTCATTTCCAAATATCCAAGTCAGATGAGTAGGCAGACAGACAGACAGGCAGGCAGACAGGCAGAGAGACAGGCAGGCAGACAGACAGACAGGCAGGCAGACAGACAGGCAGGCAGGTAGGTAGACAGACAGGCAGACAGACAGACAGACAGACAGACAGACAGACAGACAGTCTGTCTGCTTCACTGATTTTTCTTATCAAGGTAAAACACAGAAAGAAAACTACAGGCCAGCCCAGGTTAATGGACTGCTTATCTGTGTGTGTGTGTGTGTGTGTGTGTGTGTGTGTGTGTGTGTGTGTGTGTGTGTGTGTGTCAGGTGATAGGAGAGTTGATGCAGAGGATCCAGCTGGTTCCCAATCTGACAGACAGACTGGTGAACGTCAGGAGACAACTGGTGGGACTGGACAACAGCGCCGGGTAAGGACTGTGTGTGTGTGTGTGTGAGTGTGGTGTGTGTGTGACCTGTGTGTGTGTGTGTGTGTGTGAGTGTGTGTGTGTGTGTGAGTGTGAGTGTGTGTGTGTGTGTGTGACCTGTGTGTGTGTGTGTGTGTGTGAGTGTGAGTGTGTGTGTGTGTGTGTGTGACCTGTGTGTGTGTGTGTGTGTGTGTGTGTGTGTGTGACCTGTGTGAGTGTGTGTGTGTGTGTGTGTGTGTGTGTGTGTGTGTGTGTGTGTGTGTGTGTGGTGTGTGTGACCTGTGAGTGTGTGTGTGTGTGGTGTGTGTGTGTGACCTGTGTGTGTGTGTGTGTGTGTGACCTGTGTGTGTGTGTGTGTGTGTGGTGTGTGTGACCTGTGAGTGTGTGTGTGTGTGGTGTGTGTGTGTGACCTGTGTGTGTGTGTGTGTGTGAGTGTGTGTGTGTGTGTGTGTGACCAGCTGGATTTAGAGTTAGTCAGCAGAGTGAAAGGTGGAGCAGTCTGTTCTCCAGACTGAACAGCAGCAACATGAAGGACAGAAGAAGTTAAATTGTTGTAGAGTCTGTGTGTTAATTAATGTCTTAATGTTTATATTTATGCAGCTCTGGAAAAATGAAGAGACCACTGCAAAACTATCAGTTTCTCTGGTTTTACTATTTATAGATATGTGTTTGAGTAAAATGGACATTTTTGTTTTATTCTATAAACTACTGACAACATTTCTCCCAAATTCCAAATACAAATATTGTCATTTAGAGTTTTCAGACCTCGAATAACACAAAGAAAACAAGTTCATATTTATTTTAAACACAATACTAATGTTTTAACTGGTTCCTGAGTTACTGGTTCCTGAGTTATTGGTTCCTGAGTTATTGGTTTCTGAGTTACTGGTTTCTGAGTTACTGGTTCCTGAGTTACTGGTTTCAGAGTTACTGGTTTCTGAGTTACTGGTTCCTGAGTTACTGGTTCCTGAGTTACTGGTTCCTGAGTTACTGGTTTCTGAGTTACTGGTTCCTGAG
>NW_027284334.1:0-22085 GCF_046629955.1 Centroberyx affinis | reverse complement strand
TTCATGTTAACTAAGGTATTAATTTATACATTATTTAATAGTCATCTTTATAAACTATTAAATAATGTATACCTTAGTTAACATGAACACCATTAGTAAATTTTTACCAGACACAACTGTTAATTAAGGGTTAGTTCATGCTTATTAAGCATTAACTAACCCTTAATTAATGTACCCTTATTGTAAAGTGTTACCAAGTTATTCATACTATTTTCCTTTCAGGTTGTTTTACGGTATGTATCACTATGGCTGTAGCTATAATATGGGTACATCTGTGCTGAAAATAACAACTGTGTGCTTTTGGTTTTTGACTGTATTGGAGGATTGTATTGAGAACAGTGCATCCAGCCAACTCATCAGCCTTGACAGGTAAGTCAATCTTTAGTGGTGAAATAAATAGGATGTTGATTAGAATCGGCATGATAGCAAATGATTTGAAAATACAGCCCAAAAATAACCTATATTATCGTTTATGTGTGAACATGTTCCATTTGATTCATTACATCTATTTCAGGGACAGCAGCAGCAGCTGTATTATAACACACATTCTAGGATTTTACTGTGAAATGTTTTCACCTACCATTACAGCTGAGTTGAGTGCAGTTTATCATCCTCCCTGCTTCACATGTGCTTTAAATGTAATCACACAGATGTTAAACAAAAACACACTTTTTAACTCCATCTTTACACATACGCACTAAGGAACACAAACAAGTTAAAATGGTTATTACTGCACTGTATTATGTTATTTTGCTCTGTCATCATTGTAATGTTCTTAAAAGGTACACTGAATTACCAGTTGTTGCAGTCTCTGGGGACGATGTCTCCTGGCTTGTATTGCTCCCCATCCACATCACAGCGACACTCAGACTCCCGCACACACACCCCATCCTGGGAATAGTTTATATGGAGGAACATGAACAGTGAGGGTGTGTCTGTGTGTGTGTTTGTGTTTGTGTGTGTGTGTGTGTGTGTGTGTGTGTGTGTGTGTATAGCAGCCCCACCCACCTGCTGGACAGTCCTGTGTGGACACTGGCAGCCTGGTGTACAGTTCCTGCTGAGGTCCACAGTGAGGTCTGTACATGACACTGCTCCCCTCACACACTGCCTCCACTCCTGGCCTGGCGGACACACCCTGCCGTCACCTAACACCACAACAGGGCCAAGCAGACATTGGGTGAGTCAGACTTGAAATGATAGTATTCCAGAGAGTTCTCATATTATATTTATGTTCGATTGATTCCTGAGTGAAGTAGTACTTTTTGGCACCTCTGAGGATATTGTTCAGTTTATTTCTGTATTTCTTAAATTGGATGAAGTGGAACGGAGTGGGAATTTAAAGATATTTTTTATACAATTTATGTTTGTTTCTGATGGACTTTATAATAGCTTGGGTTATCCAAAGTTTGAATTGTTTGTGATGAGATTTGGGAGAAAAGGAAATGCATCATTGAAAGCTATGGAAATATAATCCATGAAAATAGGGTAATGCCTTTTGAGGATTGTTAGATTCCAAAACACTACACTACAAACAGTACAGTATGAATGATTTCCAACAAATATAATTATGTACTTTTGTTGTATTTTTTACACATCATGTCATAAGGAAAATAGGAAAATGATCAGTAATATCCCCCTGACCTTCTTTTTCAAGCATCAGTATGCATTGATAAAAAAAAAAATTACGGTGAGAAATCTTATAAAATCCAACACTGACCTTTTATTAAAAATTGGATATTAGCAAGTCAATGTCGTTCATCACTGATATGACAGAGGCTCCTCCTTGATCCCCCCATATCACAAAATATCAGCTACTGTATCAACAGCTTCAGTCCAAAGGTATCAGCCTTAAAGAACCCATATTGGATTAAAATGCATAGTGATGTTGGAGTTTCTTGCTGATATATTCTAAACTCATTTGAAATGGCTTAATTGGTGCTACATCTGGCAAAAAATCAAGGTCCCCACTATGGGCCTGATATAAAATTCCATGAATTTTCCATGACTTTATATAACTAAGTTGGAGCACTTTCATGACCTAAAATTTGTAGTCCTTCCTGGTTTGTTAATGTTGCTTTCTGGCTCAAAACCACCATCTAATGCAGTAAATGTGTGAAACACGTTGTAAAATACATTCTGGTAGATTCCTGTAAAGTGACCCAGTTACCCCATAAAAGTCCCTTATATTTCCCAACTTCCCCAGAGTATTTTTTTTTTTGTAATCTAATGTTTATTAAACTCAGAATAGGTAAGAAAAAATGTGTACACTACATAGGCACATGGGGATACTGCAAAGAAATATGACACAAATATAGATACATATAGATATACCCACACATACACACAATACACACAATACATAAATACACCTCTACACAACACCACAACCCAGCAGAAATGACATACATACAAACATACAAACATGCAAACATACAAACAAGGCCTGTAATACTGGACAATAAGGAGTATGAAAGAATGAAAATGAAGATAGGGCCAACTAGGCTAAACCTGTTTAATTCTTTGAATAATCTCGATAGCCTTGGACCAGATAATAAGGGTATCAACATTTGCACCATTGATTCTAGCAGTGGACCTCTCAAGTACACAAATATCTAGAAAAAAAGTTAACCAGGTTCTAATAATAGTGGGTTCAAACCAGTTCTTAATGATGGTTTTCTTAGCTGCAGTTGAAGCTGCCATTAGTATTCGCTTCTCCTGAAAGGAGATAGACACATTTGGATTGAACCCCAAGAGATAGAGAGCAGGGCAGATGGGAAGAGGTTTACCAATAATGCTACCAACAACTGTATTAATGTATTCCCAGAAAGATTTAATCATAGAGCAACGCCAGAACATATGAAAATAATCCCCACTCACAGAGTCGGGGCACTTAGAACATATATCATTATCTGACATTTTCAATCTAAATCTGCGCTCAGGGGTGAAATAAAATGTATGTATGAATTTGAAATGAATTAGCTGATGAGCCAGATTTTTAGATGAGAAGAATACAGTGTTCCAAATTGTAGACCAATTCTGTTCAAGACCAAGAAATTGTAAATCTTTTTCCCAACTTTTTAATAGTGGAAGTGGTTTGATGTTACATGAGGAGAGCTTGCTATAGGTCAGTGCTACTAGTCTGGACTTGGAGGAGAGCATTGTTACCATGGGGTGGCGACATAGAAAAGCATCCCATGGTACCCCATATGTTTTTAGTGCTGTGCGGAGTTTAAGGTAAAAAAAAAACCATGATGAGCCTGGAATGGAGTATGTGTCCTTCAGATCTTGGAAGGAACGGAGGCCTTGGTGATTAAAAATATCACCTAGCACATAGATGCCCTATTTGGACCACTGAGAAAAAATGAAGGGCATCGACCCGGATACTAGTGCATTATTGTGCCAAATAGGGGACGATACATGGAATTTGCAATTAATAGATAGATGTTTTTCAATACAACGCCAGATAGATAATGTGTTTGAAATGACAGAACCCATGTGTGATTTCGCAGTTTTGTGCTTGACAGAAGAGAATGGGAGGTCTTGAATTCTAATTGGATGTAAAAAGCATTTTCAATTGCACGCCAGGGTACCTCTGAAGAAGTGTCCAACCAGATTTTTAAGGTTCTTAATTGGAAAGCCCAGTAATAATGTTTAAAGTTCGGTAATGCCAGGCCGCCAAGTGCTTTTGGACGAGATAGGGTAGAAAAGCTGATCCTGGGACGTTTCCCCATCCAAATGAAGTCTCTACATAACACCTCAAGTTCTTTAAGAAAGTAAGTTGGTGGAGAGACAGGAAGCATGGAAAATAAAAAAAACAGTAATTCTTGGAAGGATGTTCATTTTTATAGCAGACACGGCCAAAACGACCAGAATGTAACGAAGACCAAGTATTAAAGTCTTTCTTAACTCTATAAAGAGCTGAGCTGAAGTTGTCTTTGACTAACTAGGAGATCGTAGGTCTAATATGGATACCTACCCTTCCCCAGAGTATTTATCAAATTCCCTGACATTCCCTCACTGGAATACACCTCTCAATATTCTATGATATTCCTTAAATTCACTGAAAAATTCAGTTGTGTCTATCCAGTCTCAAACTGGTGCGACCCATTCCATGCTCAGGCTTCAAATAAAATCTAAGCATTATGATTGTGGGTAAAATAGCAGATGTGTGTGTTGCCGTACCACAGGGCTGCAGGTTACAGGCGCTGAACTGCTGAGCGGTGCCGTGGGTTCGGACCGGCCCGCGGGTTCGGTTCCGGTAACCTCCTCCACACGTCACCGAACACTCCGACCACGCACCCCACGGCTCCTTCACACCTAGGACACATCACACCTGGGTTAACATACTTCTCTTTTGATTTAAAGCTGTGAGTCACTTTTAATTTCTTATAATGTACATTGAAATAAAATTGAGTAAACAAGAGTTAAGACAGGTAAACCCAATAAGTCTGATTAGTTTTGTTTAACCATACTAGATGAGTGTTTTCCACATAACATTATCAAACAATATGACCAAGCATCTCCTCACCATAGCAGGGTTCGATGCTGCATGTATCCATCCCCACCCTGTCTCCTTTGCAGGGCCGACCCCCGAACGCTGGAGGAGGATTGGTCCCCGACCGATACCTCCTCCTCACACCAACATCACATGTCCGACTGCAAGCGCTCCACTGGGTCCAGCTGCTCCAACCACAATCCACTGGGAAAGACACACATGCACGCATATACACGCAGGATAAAGAGAGAGAAAGAAAGAGAGGAAGAGAGAGAAAAAGACAGAGACAGAGAGGGAGAGAGATAATAAATGCACATTCCAAATTGGCTTACTGATAAAAAGGAGATGCAATTAATAGTAAAGCCACTCACCAGGACAAGGAGCAGCCCCACACTCCATTTCTCCATTAGTGCAGGTACTGTTTGAGACAAAATGCAAAAAAATTGGCATTTGATTTTAGACTTGACACTGTACTACATCCTTTTCGGTGTGTACAGATCATGGAGAAAAAGCTATTGAAAGCTGGAATACTGTTGGAATGTCAGTAAGGATATTTACAACAGATGCAAAGTGAGTGAGCATTTGTACAGACGACTGAAACTTGTATGGGAAGGTTTCACATGAATTAAGCCCTAGTCCTGGATCTTTTTTGTTTTGTTTTGTTTTTTGCAATTTTATTTATTTAACATCTAGTATATCCGGGATAGTAATTTACTTGAATAACAGCAATTTACTTGAATACCTGCAATCATTTTGTAAGAGAAGGCATCGCTTTTTCAAATGGTGGATATTCCACTTTGGAATAAAACATCTTATATTCAGAATATTGTACAAGCCCAGTGATAAGAAGGTATCCCTATTAGCCTAGTCGTCTTTTTGGACATAGGCAGACAGTACCAGTTATTGCAGGCGTCCACAGGCAGTGTGGCACCAGCTGGGTACAGCTCCCCCTGGTGGTAACATGGGCACTGCGCCAAAGAGACACAGCTTCCATTGAGCAGGTAGAAGCCCAGGGCGCAGTAGCAGCCGTCGTAACACGCCGTGGCACACTGCACCTCTGTGGAGGTCATGTCCAAACACACCCGTGGACACGCACCACCGTGAGCCTCACACTCATCTGCAGTCATGTACACCATGCCCTCCGGACACACACCTGTGAGGAGATGAGTGGAAATGTAAGTAAACACATGTACATGCACACACAGGCATGCGCATGCAACCAAGTGACTCACAAGCAAAATGCGTTCACACTGTTACACACCGGCAATTTAGCATGTTAGCAGCTCTAAATGGTAACAGGAGGTCACTTTTTGAAAGATTTGAACTTCAATATGCATAAATCATGTAAGGTGACGTCAGTAAACTGCACACAGCATGCTTATGTTTACCCGGCCGGTCTGCGATGCTTTATACCTTTAGGATGATAAGACAGGTGTATTTTTACATAACAATCTTGCCTCATGTAGCTTTAAATAACTAACTAACTGCTAACCCTTCCCTCAACAGCACCATGTGACATTGAAAGTTGGACTAGCAATGTCTGATATGAGCAGGAATTTACATCAATGTGATACATTGCATGGTATTAAATGGGAGTGAATGGGTGATCAATAATGTGACAAAATGACTTGAACTGTCTCTCTCTCGCTCTCTCACACACAGATTATTCTAGCATGTGTGATCAGTCAACACTGGTTTACTGCAGTACCTGAGCAGGGATGGGAGTTGCAGTCTCTTGTCTGTATGTGTGGCCCGGGGCAGCTGCTGCCCCCATGCAGCGGGGAGGGTGAACTGCAGAACCGCTCTCTCGTTTGCACACCAGAGTCACACTCGGACGAACACTGGGACCACGGCGACCATGCTGACCAGCCACCATTCACTGGAAGCATACAGCTACATCAGTTTTATAGTCTTTTTATACAGAGAAATTGAGTCTTGCATTTCCCATCCTTCAACACACAAACATATCATTTTTAGAGGGGAAGGATGGGCAGAGGATGGAACTGAGGATAGGTGAATTATGAACATAAGTGTTTTGTGTGTGTGTGTGTGTGTCTACATATATCTGTCATACCTGGACAGTGTATGGTATTACAAGGCTCTTGCTCCTCGCTGTCTCCGTCGCAGGCAGAGTGCACGTGTGTGTGGTTGGAGTACATGTGGTTGTGGTTGAAGGGAGCGTGTGTGTGTGTGGAGGGTGTGTGTGTGCGGTTGCAGCTGCGGAATCGTCGTCTGAGCCCCACATCGTCGACGTGGTGGAAACAGGTCTTACTGCACTCCGACCAGGCAGTCCATTTGCTCCAAACTCCGTCTGGTGCCACTGTATGCAAAACATGGGGAGGGAAAGTCATCATATCGCCCTCTGGGGGTGGGATTCAAAGCTCTGTGAGAAAGGCGTCACTTCTCCATTAAATATATAAAATCATGTTACATAGCATATCGAGAAGAATATGACACAATACATTGAATTAAATATGACAGTGATCCCATTTCCATACAGAAACACTCCTGATTGTAATTATTTGGAGGAACAACATGAAACCGGCTCCAATCCATGATTGTAGGATCACACCCACTGTTAAAAACACTGTCCCCCACTGCTGATTTTGTTTACATAGTGATGTATGCAGATGCAGAAATGTATTGTATGAGCTTTTGATACAGGGCTTGACGGTATGTGACAGCTACACCTGATGATTTGACAGCCATTTTGAGGCTGTAAAAAAGTTAGTTGTAGTATTTGTAATTTCACTGGACTAATAAAGCTTATTCTCCATCCAAAAATCCAAAAAGTTGTGAAAATTAGATTTCTAGATTGTGTGTGATACTTGAATTTGTTTATTATTTAGTGATCCAGTGTAATGTCTTGTGGGAGACCCACTGGAAACAGTCCTATTACTCATGGTACCAACCAACAGCAGAAAACCCCAGTGTTTTTCTGTTATATTTTATTTTATTCTACTCTTTAGGAGGACAAAGATCAAAATGCAACCATCAATGTTGTTGGCAACAAAGAAAGACTTTACTGTGATTATAGCTCAGGTTTTGTACATTCGGTATAAAGTGGTTTGCTTACAGGTTTGTTGAGGTGGCTTCATTATAAAGAGTAGTTAACTCTTCTACAAGGATATTTAAGTGGAAACAAACACATTATCAAAATTAAGGATGGGAGGTTTCTTATTTGAGAGGTGGAGGTGCAGCAAACTTTTTGGTCAGCGCATACAACTGTGTAACATTATAAACCTGATTTTACAAATCACATTTTGTCTTGGCAATATCTCCCTTAAAGTGATCCTTCATCTCAGCAGGACTAATCTAATAAATCAAATTAAAGAAAAGGTAAAAAAAAAAAACATGTCAGCATGATTGTTACTGTTGTGTGATGGTGTGTCAGCTGGTATACCAGGGAGGCAGGGGCTGAAGCATTGACGGGCCTCAGCAGAGTCTCCTGGACAGGGCTGCACTCTGACTGACCCTGCTGGGTTGACTGGGGACCTGGAGAGACAGTTATCAGAAGACCAAAGACCTGAGTTGGCTCCTCAACCTTCTGCAAATCTTGGACAAGACATTACAATCATGGTAGTGGGTGAACTGAAAAAAAATCCATCCACAAATCTTTTAACAGCAGCTTATGGACAGACAAACAGGTACACTGTGGGAGATCGTTTGATAGATCTTTGCATTCTGAGCTTTAACATGGTGTTTTACTTAACAGAGGTCAATGAATAATTTCATTTGAATTTTAAAGATAAGACTGAACTTTAATGACACCCGTGGGGAAATTGGGTCATTGCAGCAGCAAATACTAATAGGGTACAGCAGGGAAAAATGTTATATAAACAAAAATATAACAAATTGGGGTTATATAAACATAATACAACCAACAATTGTAACCCATTAAGTAGAATGTATAATGAAAAGAGTGAGGAAAAAGTATGGATTACAGCACTATTAGGGTGTGCAAAAAAAACAGCAATAGGACTATTGAGACACAAGAAATGAGAGCAGAGTTATTGAATCAAAAAAGTGAATTTTTATTAAACTTCTGCTGTGAAGTGAAATGAGGCTGGGTTCATGGTGGTTGATCACTATTTGAATGCTCTGTGCAGTAAAGAGTAAGGTGCTATATAAATCCCTTGTATTAAGCAGGTTCACCTGTAGCGCTGTTGTAGGCCCAGACCACAGGTTACATCACATGGTGACCATGACGACCAGGCTGACCAATCACAGCTTGCCTCACAGCTAGAGCTGTCGCAGGTGACTTGTCCATCTCTGCACACACTGGTTGAATGCAAATGTAAGGCACTTTTTTGTTATTTTGTTACAGTATAATGAGTGCATATTTTGGGTAAAACACATTATTCTTTTCAAAAGTTTATTTCTCAAAGATTATTGCTGTGAATCTTGCCTCTGTTTGGATGTGTCTACCATAGCTTCGCCTTTACATCTACAGCCTACTGTTGACACAAATGATACACTGAAGCTCCAAATTTTGTACATAGGTAGGTGCATAATTTAAAAGTTTAATTTCAAAATCAGATATCCACCATTTGAAAACATGATTTCTAACATGAAAAGTTAAGTCACAATTCAACATTATTGAAGTTACATTATGAGTCATTTACTTACAAAACTAACATTTTACAACGCGTAATCATCAGTGTTTTATAAATATTGAGCAATGAAAATGTCCATGTCTCTGTCTCACCATGTGGTGCATTGGTCCCTGCTGACCGCCTGTCCAGGTTGCAGTGTCAGGCCGTCCCAGTGACAGACACACTGGCTGGCGTTCACACATCGCCCCTCCTGAAGGTACAGACCATCAGGACAGCGACACCCTGGAGAAAGACAGAATGAATTTATGTCTGTATCACTGTTTCAGCCACCAGTGAATAAGCCTGCGGGAGCTACTGTCCTACCTACAAGAATATGACTGGGATTGATTTCAAAGGAGATGGTCTATGGCTTTTAAGAAGCTTCTCCATCCCACCAGGAAACCTTTCTAATCTGAATCCGTTAACAGACTGGGTGAAATTTGTCAATCCATTAAATCATAGTCATGAATCAATTAATAGACTACGGGAGCTTCTTGGCATCATTCAGCACTTCTGGCCCATTTTCCAGTGCAATCAATGCAGGCCCATATTTATTCCATCCTTTCCTCTCTGTTCTAAGTCACAGGAGAATTTTCATTTTTGGGCAAGTTGCTGTGAGACATAGATGAAAAATGCAATGATGTCAAACAATGATGCAAGTATCTATATAAAGCTATATTCTTAAACTCTTTAATTAGACACAATGTCACATTGACATTTAACAATTGTCCTTGAGGATGTTTTAAGTTGTACAAGCAAGAGACCTGTGTAAGGCCCTGCAGGTCTGGAACAATGGGAAAGGATATTGATGAATAAGCGGAAGGGTTCCACTTCAAGCTTAGAATGGCATAAATGGCATTGGTAATAAATCTAGTATTGCCTTTACATTAATTCATCCATGGTGGCTCCTCACAGCTGGAAAATTGCCCCCACAGCTAGAAAAATGTAAACGCAATTTATCATCTGTCCTAAAAAAAAAAAATAGAATTGTAATTACAGCACAACTGTCCATACAACATGATATAAAAGCGCAATTCCTTCACTGCAACACTTGGTGGAACTGATCCTGGAGTGACCTCCACCCCTGACAAGACATTATACAGGAAACACTGACATCACTACACCATCACCTCCTCAGTGTGTCTTACCCAGTACACATGCTGTAGTGCAGTTGCTGGTCAGGCTGAGATGTGAGCAGGTAGGAGGACAGGGCTCCACTCTGCCAGCCAGGCAGTCCGCCTCAGTCACCAGCACCATGCCATTGACACAGCCTGAACAACCATCCAGTCAGTCAGTTAGTATGCTTAAAGACATTGGCAACAGGCAGAGACACAATTCAACTAATCTACTGACATTTATCATGCAGCAATTCTATAATCAGTGCCGTCGGTGCAAGTGTTTTGGGTTTGTATATTCAAGCCAGGTCTCTGCTTTTCAAAAAAATAAATTCACATGCTGTTTCCAGATTCACCTGTCTGTGTGCCGGTGCCTGAGCTGCACGGCTGGCTGTTGCAGCTCTGGCTCTGCAGGGTCATGCCCTCACAGTCCCGCCCACCGTTCTTAGGGGGAGGAGCCGAGCAGGTCCGGTTCCTCCTCCTGACGCCGCCGCCACACTGGGCATCACACTCTGACCACTCTGTCCACTCTGACCAATGGCCATCAACTACATGACATATAGGGACGGGGAAGAAAGAGTTAGGAGACAGGATCATTTATTGACTTTGACGTTGAGATTAGCAGAGGAGAAGAGATTGAAAACCTTGCTTCCAAAAGCACCAGAGCAAACAAGGAAAAGCTGCATCAGTCACTCTCAGATCAGATCCTGTGTATTGGTAGAACAAATGAACAAATCAACCTCTGGAAGTAAAAAAAACAGAAGGAGGAGGGCAGACCTGGACATGCTTGAGGGAAGCAGGCTCGGCTGTCGAACTGGGCCCCACCACAGGCCCCTCCAGGCAGAGCCTCCCTCAGTACGTCCCGCTGCCGAAACAAGGAGCCCAGACCACAGGACACGCTGCACTGACTCCACGGCGTCCACTGAGACATGATACAGTCCACTGAGAGGAGAGGAGAGGAGAGGAGAGGAGAGGAGAGGAGAGGAGAGGAGAGGAGAGGAGAGGACGATTTCATGATACTGTACTGTGCAATTCAGATTTGTTCTATAAATGAACACACATCTACCATGGATTCTAAATGAGACTCACATATTAACAAATACTTTTTCATCATCAATTGATCTCCGTGCAATTGCTATCTTTCTGGGTTCCAGGCTGACATTAATCTGTAGCATGTAACACAAATATCAGTCTTCCCTATTTGGTCTAGCAACCAGTTTTTGATGCTGACGTATATCCTACCGCAGTCTTTCTCGTCCGATCCGTCCACACAGTCTCTGTGCAGGTCACACCTGCGGTCCAGGTGAACACACTCCCCACTGCCACAGGAGAACTGCTTGGGAGAGCAGGGGCTGGGCACCAGGGGGCGCCGCGTGGTCACCGCTGGCCTGGCCGTGGTGCCTGAGGGGTAATGGAAGCACGAAAACAGAAGCCCATTAAATTTGTATCAGACATTTTCCAGGGATGATGCAAGTCAAAGGACATTCAACAGGACTTTGTTTCATTGCTTTTTTGCTTTTTTTTATCCATTGCTTTTTCATATTAACATGAATCAGATTAAAATAACACTGATTTGATTCTGGGGCAAAACCAAAAGAAATTCATTTTGACTCATTTTGATTGAGGCGCTGTCTATGGCAGTATGGCTATTGCAGTATGTATTCTAATTTCTTGTATTGTGAATGAGGACTTTAGTCAGGGAATGATTTGTATGGATTTTACAAGGGGATGTCAGTAAAGTAAATTGGTGCTTTCCCCCACCATTTTCAGTGTGTACATACATACAGTGATATGTCCAGTCTTCTGTCTATAGGTCGATAGTGTTTCTTGCACTCTACTCTTGCTTGCATTGTACTGTATGTGAGGTCTACTGTGCAACACTCAATATGTCTCCAATGTCACCAAGACCAACTCCTGCACATTTATTGTAATTCTGATTCAGATTTCTTCCTAAAATGTATTGTTACCACAGGAAATGTATTGATACGGGTGAACAATGTCAACACCATTCCCCGACTCAAATGTCCCCCTGACATGTCGATTCGTACCACAGCGTTCTTCGTCTGACCCGTCCAAACAGTCCTGTCTGCCGTCACACACCTGCGCTGAGTCCACACAGCCAAACGACCGGCATGCAAACTGGCCCTCCACGCAAAGCACTCTGGGTAGGCCGCCGTCATGGGAGGTAGTGGTGATCCATGGAGCTGTGAAAGGATAGAAAACAGAGGTTAAAGCGTGGGAGCCTGACATTATCAAAATAAAACTGGCTATGATGAGATATTGTCTGACTGTCTGGTTCTAGCAGAACTCCTAAGACCACTGTGTCCCGTGTCTGTCTCACCTCTTGTGGTGTGCAGGCCAGGTCTTCCAGGGTGGAGGGTCGTGGTGAGATGCAGTCCAGGTCGACCTGTGGTGCCCAGACCAGGATAGAGGCTTTGGGGTGTTGTAGAGCCATTGACCCCTGGGTAAACAGACGGCCTGGTGCTCCAATGGCCTGATAATTTTGAACAATACATTTCAATGATCAATATTGCATAGTAAATAGCCAGAAACAGGTAGTTCCTGAAGCTATTTGACATGTTTGCATAAAAAAAGAGGTGAAATTAAGTCTGTCTCAATGATGCAGTTCTGCTGAACAGTGAACGGAGCATTTCAATACTGTAAGGCAGATATTTTTTTGGCAAAAAACTAAAAGCTTGGAAATCACTGGTGTTCACAGTTAAATTATACACATTCAAAGTTAAAGCAAAGAATGTGCTTTCCCACCTGACAAACAACAGAATTGTATGCCAGGTGGGAAGTACTCAAAATCTAGATTTTTGATTTGTTTGAAAGGTGCTATATAAATAAAGTTTGATTGATTGATTGATTGATAGAGAACAGAGTGTTTGATGGATTATCTAAAAGTATTATATTTTTGATAATGGAATGAAGTGAAGCTCCAGAAGGACCAATTATCTTTTGGCTGCTTGCAAAAGAAAAGAACAGAACAAATAATCTTTCTGTGGGTACTGACACAATAAAACTGTTCGTTGGTTGGAAAAAAAGACTAATAAATAAGAGGGGAAACAACACCAAGCCAACACTTCTTGGTGAAAGATTAAAAAAGCCTGGTTAGTTTTACTGAAACTTTTAAAATCATCAGCGTATTATAGCCCAGTGAAAGACACAGAGAGTGAAAAGTATATTTGCTATGCTTACCAGTGCTTGGGGTGGTGGGCTGGTGAAGTCCAGGTCGACCTGTGACCCCTGGGCTAGCTGCCGTGGTAGCCACACCGGGACGGCCTCCTTGGGACCTGGTGGTATGGAGGCCAGGGACACCCGTAGTACTGTCACCATGGAAACCTGGTCTCCCTGTGGGGCTGGTCTGGTTTCGCAGCCCCGGGGAGCCTCTTGTTGGAGCCGTACCTGAGGGGTTGGGGGTTTGGGGTGTGTGGGGGGGGGGCATAAACAAAGAGAGACAGATGGAAAATGAGTGAACAAAGGGAGAGGAAGGGAGGCAGGCAGGTGCTGTACATTTCTACATTTTAATCTGCCTAATAAATTGGGCCCCAATTACTGTATAGCTTACCTTAGATTATAATTTACCATACCTCACCTAAGTGAGTCCAAAATTTGATGTTTGATTTGGAAATCAAACTTTGGAAATTACATCAGTTGCACAGTAGGAACTTTGCCATAGCTTAGAATTAAGTGAATTGATGCCTCTGTTTGTGGTAGCTGGGTTGTTTGTTATGGAGGCTGGTAAGTGACATGAGTGGTGTGGCGTGACTTAGAGGAAATTAAGTCTGTCTATGACCGAAACTCTATCAGCTCTCACCACAGTTGATCTCGTCAGAATGGTCCTTACAGTCCAGTTGGCCGTCACAAAGCACAGAGACAGAGACGCACTCTTCACTGTGCTGGCAGGCAAACTGGCCAGGCTTACAGCGCTGCACAGTCACCTTCCCACCACCAGAGGGAGACGTGGTCACACTGCTGGGCGTCACCAGCTCATCTACAGTAGCAGAAGGAAGAGTTGTTGCCTATAAACACTGATGGTGAAGGCAGTTTTGCAACTAACCCACTAGTTATTAATGTTAGGAAAAATAATCAAGAGTCAGCACTCAAGGGATTCTATACTAGTTTGTTTGCCTGGAACAACCAGGGACTTAGACCTGGGAAATGGGAAATCCAGGGAATTTAGATCCTTAGTATTTAGTTCACTTCCTTACCCCCTCTGCAGCCGAGGATCTCCACACGGAGGTAGAAGGTGTGTCTGAACTCCACAGGGATGATGCGCAAGTAGCGAGCTCTCACCAGCTGACCCAGCCAGCGGGTCACAGGGGTCCTGCCCACCATCCGCACCTCAAATACCTGCAACACAACCAAGGAGATACTTAACCCATGCAATGAATTAGACAATGAAATAAAGGCTTCTAACTTTTGTGGAAAGAGGAATCATTTATAATTTTTCTTTTCTTCTACACTGTATGGACAATGCAACATTCAAGGTACACCTCACCTCAAGCCTCATATGAGGATATATGCAAGTACAGAAAACGACTTATCTGATTAAGTGAAATATGACTCTAGATTTTCAAATCAATACAAATACCTTAGCAGGACCACCAAGCCTCCCATTCTCAGTGTAATCTGTGAAGTGGTTGCTTTGCAGGGCAAAGGCCAGGCGGTACTTGGTGAGGTAGCCCCACATGCGCTCGCTGCCCTGGGTCACCACCCCTGATACCCAGGTGGGCTCCAGGAAATCCACCTGGAAATATGGCTGGGGGTCGGTAGGCAAGGGGCTCCAACCAGGCTCCATTACCAGACTGGAAAGTGGCACACAAGTTTTTACTTATTTTTTGTCAATGCAGAAGGTTTTTGTCATGCTAGCAGAGGGACTGAAACAAAGTAGAAGTACTCTTCCTTTAGTTAAATTTTCCATAAGTCAGAGTACCTACAAGAAATAGAACCTGCAACAAATGTTTGAGACTATTATTCGACACAAGTCTGATTACCACACAAAGTCCTGATCACTCACACATTGGGCACTATGTTGAGTCGTCCTGCATCGGCAGGGTTGTTCTCTCGTTGTGTTGATGAGGTCAGTTGACCATAACGGATCCTCCCGTCCTCCAATCCCAGGGCAGAGGAGCAGATACCTGCAGAATATGACTAGTCTCATTAACAGAGTTTAATACCATTCAACATAGCCAAATTAGTAGTTTGAAGTATCATACATTGCAAGATCATTGTGTGGGAATTTCTTCATTCTACAATACAATACTTACCATGATATCCTGGGGGCCCACCCTGAAAATAAACAGGGGAAAAAACAGAAAATAATACACTATAAACACGACAGCATGTGTAAACACCACTGATGCAGAAATTCAGAAGTCGGACACGTTGATTCACTGAGGCTTTTCCTCACCGTTGGTGTTACTGCAGGGTGAGTGACAGCAGCCATGGATGGAGTCCTGAGTGGGGCAGGCGTGGGTGTGTACGGTCTGTAAGTGGACATACAACCATGGAGAGGAATAGAGTTAGCGCAAAATCTAAATGTGTTAGCTGAAATCCTACTTGACAGCTCTACAGTACAATAAAAGGAATCACGCTGAAAACCCACAAAAAGAAAGCAAGAAGAGCTGGAGAGGTAAGAGAGAGAGATTAGCAAGAAGCAGAATGAACGAATCTAGGGGTCTGTGGGAGTTGGTAATACTGCCACTACTACTAATAATAATAATGCCCCCTCCACCTGTCTGACTGGGTGGTGGTGTTGTCGTGGGGGTGGCAGCCGGTTTCGTCCTCTCCTCCGGGACAGTGGGGGATCCCGTCACAACGCAGCGCTGCCTTGATGCAGCCCCCTGGTGGGGGGCAGGAGAACTGACCAGCAGGGCAGCTGCGTGGGCTGGTGGCTGTCGGAGAGGGCTGCGTACCTGGAAGTAGTGGATGGTCATATAAGTTAGCATGAAATTCAATGCACAGTTTTGGTTAGAATGACAACTTAAGCACAGACCTGGCACCCTTCTTCAGAGTAAATTACAAAAAAGTTCTAAATAACATAATTGCAAGTAGCCAAGTTAGAAAAAGTAGATGATGGGCTGTTGAGGTGTGGCTCAATTGATGTGTTGCTTCCAATTGAAGCATTTGAATTAAACAGAATGCTTAGAAGGAAGAGCACAAAATCACCATCATAAAATAGCCAACAGAAAACAGCTGCCATGAAGAGCTGTGACATCAGGTGAAAGCAAAGATATAAACTTCTTCTTCCACTGTTCTGTTATTCACCACCACATTCAAACATAAGTTGCTTATTCAGTTTGATGTAACATTACATTACATTTCATGTCATGTAGCTTAGTTTTTCCTTTTTTTAATGATCAGTGCAACAGTGATGTAGCTAAACTATGAACTCGAGTCAGTATTCAGAATAGAAACTTATTTTCATACAACGTATATTAAGAACATCACAATTTATTTGCTTGACAAGGTGGATAAACCAATTTTATGTGGATAAACCATTTTATTTCACCAATAAAATGGTTGTTAAACTTTATACTACTTAATACTTCAAAATTGCATAGATTGTATGGCTGTGAAATGAAAGAAAGGTGTGTTAGGTTGGGCTGCTCACCACAGTGCATCTCGTCAGATCCGTCCCCACAGTCGTTGACCCCATCACAGACGACTCCCAGTGGACCTGCTGGCACACAGCGACTGTTTTCACACTGGAACTCCATCTCTCTGCAGCCACCTACTGGGGAGACTGGGGAGGGAGGAGAGGGGGTGGTCAACCAGCGAGAACCTGGAGGAGAGGAGACAAGAGGAGACAAGAGGAGACGAGATGAGACGAGGAAAGGAGACAAGACCAGGCAGTATATTTTAGAACCACATTCATGCACAAAAAAGACTTAACATCAGTAAAGTAGCAAACTAATGTTAACAGATAACTATCTACTCACCATCTCCACAGCCCATGATCTCAAGGCGGAGGTAGATGCCGCTCTGGAAGTCGTGTGGCAGCAGGCGGACAAACTGAGCCGACACCATCCTGTCTAGCCTGTTCTCTGCCACCCCGCGATCATCACGGTTACCAAGAAAAACCTGGCGGGGAAAAGGTAAAAAATATAGATTTCAACATTTAAAAAAGCAGTGTAAATATATCTTTACATGTTAATGTTAATATCTTTGCATGACTGACAAATGGCAAATGGCCTTCAAAGTAAGTCTTTGATAGTAGCTGTAGTACCTGGTCACTGTTTACTGTACCTTGGCTCTGGGCCGGGCATCAGTGACAAGTTCCTGGTAAGTGTGCCACTGTCTGCCGTCCTGACTGAACTGGAGGTAGAAGCTGGACACATAAGTGTCAAACACCCCACCACCCTGGGTCAGCACACCTAGAGGAGGGAAAGAGAGAGACACAGATACATTTACATGCAGACAGAAACTAGATCATCTAGTCCACCTGATTACATTTTTACATGCACAAAATAAATTCTGACCATTTTCCAATAGATACTTTTCACAAATATTGCCACTTTGTGATTGATGTATTATTTGACATGTTTTATCTGCCTCATGTTATCAATTTATTTTATGTTGCTGACATACAGAGAGACATCCCATAGAGGAATTCAGCATTTCAACCAAAACCTTTGACACATGACTTAGAATTTTAATGGAATATGGTACACTAACCCTACCATTTGAGTTCTACTACATGGGCATGCATGGATGTTTACCAGTGATGTTGTACGGCTTCAGCAGGTCTATCTGTAAGTAGGGGCTCTGCTTGGCACCACTGTGTCCTTCAGGCCTTCTCTGTGGCAGGTCCTTATACTCCTCTGGCTCTGGACTCCAGCCCTGCAGGCAGAAGTTTTGGGTTTGTAACATTATCACCCTCACAGTACAAAACAAAAATCACAGAATGTTATGGTTTAACAAATTTGTAAAGTGTTTTGGATGAAGAAACTGAAGGAATAATGCTCTCAAATCTACCATCCCCAATAGCCAACATGTGGTCTGGTTGAAGAGATAGGCCACCCTACTGTCCAAAAACATAGGCTTGGGGAAAAATGTTGTCTTATCTGGGGTCAGTACCTGGAGGTCTCTGTGGGGGTCCCAGCCATAAAGGCGAGCAGCTCCAGGTGGGTGACCAGGCTGCTGGGATGAAGCGCTGAAACTGGAGGCTGGGAGAGACTGGACACCCAGAGGAGACCAGCACTCGTCTGGAGAGTGAGAGAGGAGAGGAGAGGAGAGGAGAGGAGAGGAGAGGAGAGGAGAGGAGAGGAGAGGAGAGACGAGGAGAGGAACACACACATACACACACTGACCATGTATAACCCACATATTCAGCATGCTATAATCCTGGGACATTGTGGGCCATAAGTGAATCTGAATAGGTCATGTCATAAATGTTTACATGCATGCTATAGCTCTACCGGAGTAATTACAGAGGTAACTGATCACAAAAAGAAAGACACTAACCACCAGGAGGAAGTGGGTAGGTGGGCACCAGGGGTGTAGTGCCCTCTGCTGGCTTGGAGGTCACAGTGGCAGGGCTTGTTGTCACATGAATGGTGGCATTGCCTCCTACAGGGGTGTTGTGGAATAGACAAGTTAATGTCACAAAACACTGTCACTTTATCTAAATGATGGTAATGTTTGAAATGATGAGCAAGGCCTCTTATTTGGAGTGCTGCAATTTTGGTGAACAGGAATTTAATGTCTGTGATCTTGATTTGCCTTTAATCATCATGTCAATCTCTTTTCAAAAACACAAATCAACAACTCTGCTGATTTTTCCCTAGTCTGACAACAGCAGAGATAAGGAATCAGTTAACAGAGGTACTTTAGTAGCAGTGCATATGACTTATTTGCATTTAGATTTTGGGCATTTAGCAGCTGCTCTTATCCAGAGCAACTCATAATTAGTGAGCAGACTCAGTCTAGCTCAAGTGCACTTTATCAGAATACAAGGCAGGGTCAATAGTGTAACAACAGCTCTGACTTTACCTTGGCAGTAACAACACCTGTCTCCCTCCCCAGGCACCAGACTCTGGCCCTGTAGGAACAAAGGAACATTTACACAAGTGTAGAGTGGTAGAGTTGCTATGAGACACGATTATGTGCAGGAAAAGCAAAGGATGTGGAGGAAGTAGAGTTAAAAAGGACAGCTAGCATTGGACTATTTACATGAGATAAGGTTGAAACACAGATGCATTTAAGCACAAACACTCACACAGAAGTGCAAACACAAAGAAAAATGGCAAAAGCACCAATATACTGCACTGTATATCTACACACCCACCTGCTCACACACATGAAAACTGGGCACATACACATGCAATATATGCATGCGTAAGTACACACACATACAGACACATGCACAGAACACATACAGTATGCATTGGTTAAACACACACACATTTCACTTCTTACCTGTGGGCATCCAGTGACAGCGTATGGGCAGTAGGGGGAACACTGCACTGTGAGGTTGGGCAGACAGTGGCATAACTGGCACTGGCCTGTCCTCCATCTGTCTCCCACTGCATGGGACTGACCCTGGTACTCACACTCCTCACAGGCGTCTGTCTGGCAGCTGCACTTACACAGACATGCAAAAATACATGCATGCATGTACACATGCATTGGGTCAAGGACAAACACATACTGTATCAGTAAAGCACATATGGAAAACTCATACTGTGACATAAATACTGGCACAGGGACAACATGACCTCATAATTTTTTTTTTTGTGGCTTTTTGCCTTTATTTATAGGTCAGTAGAGAGAGAGAGAGGAAAGACAGTGCAGAGAGAGGGGGGATGACATGCAGCAAAGGGCAAGGGCGGGATTTGGACTCTTGCCGCTGCGATTAGGACTTCGCCGAAATGGTACGTGCTCTACTGCCACCAGGGCACCCCACACAACTTCATATTGACTGCAGGGAAACAGTGCAAGACATACAATAGATAGACAGTAGACTATGAATGTCACTGTATATATACAAAAAGCTTTCTATCACTATGTGGATTCATTCAGTATGTAGCAGACGCAAGTGAGTCCAGCAGTGTAATGGAACAACATACCATCAGATGGAATAGGACTGGACTAGAACTGCATGCATTAAGGTCTGAATTTTGCAGGGCATGAACATAGTTTTTTTTTTTTTTTTAAGATTGATTTTTGGCATTTTATGCTTTATTTGATAGAGACAGTGTGAGAGAGAGACAGGAAGGCATGGGAGAGCATGCAGCAAAGGACCACGGGCCGGATTCGAACCCGGGTCGCTGCGGGAAGGACTGAGCCTTATGGTACGCGCTCTACTCGGTGAGCCACCGGGGCGCCCCATGAACATAGTTCTTGATGCTAATGTGGTGTAGTGTATAGTCATTCAAGATTGTGCAAACAACACAAGGTAACACGAGGGCTACTAACCGGCGGGCTTTCCGATAGATTCCTCGGCACGTCCTCCCGTCTCCGTGCTTGGTGGGGTTGTTTGGGCTGCGGAACGACCACTGGACGCTCTGGACACCGCAGGGCCCCAAACACTCGCCCCACTCAGACCATGAAGACCAGCCACAGTGCACTACAGTAAGACACAGTTAACTATCACATTTCAAAGAGACTATGGAGGAGTTAGTGTGTATGACTACTCCAAATAGAGACCTTGAAAGCTCAGGTAGATGAAGGATGATGCTTGCTGTGTGCGTAAAAATCACCCTTGAATTTGATGTTGACCTTGAAATGGACTGTGTGTGTATTAAATAGACTGACCTGCGCATTCTGGGTTGGGCTGGCATTGCTGAGGCCTTCCTCTTTCACACACACAGATCTCACAGTCCACCTTCACCTGCTGGCCCGGCCAGTAGCGTACACCAGCCACCTCACACACACACTCCTCTGGTGACACACACTGCTGTGTGTGGCTCATCACCCGGCCCTCCGGACACCAGCAACCTGGAGTTAGAGTCAGGGTTGTGAGAGAAATCTCAATATTGACTACTGCAATTTGAGAATGATAAGAGGCAACAGTTTATTTTAGAGCACAAAGTATTCAAGACTACCTCCTGAGCAATGTTCTTGCCTATAAAAGAAGTTGCATGAGAAGCGTTGACACAGACTTTGTACAGCACTTGTTACTTGAGCACTCTTGTGCACTTTTGAAGAGCATCATGAATCATTAAAAAAATATATTTTTACAATGCCTCAGAGAAAATGATATTTTTCTCTAAAATCACAACATGATATTGTGCAGCCCTAATTAGTTAAAGATGGAGATGGCAAGAGGGACAGTGAGAGAGAGAAAGAGAGAAAGATGAAGCACATAAGTGAGCAATAAGGTGATTGAAGATGCATTATGTCTTGACATAAGAACATCTATGAAACATATCTAACTATTTCTGTGCCATAAAGAACAGTACCACACTATACCAGAACACATACACATACTTTGCGCTTGCTTTCCAAGTAAGAGCTCACTGCTTAACTGGGCCGACTGACCTGAGAAGCAGGGTGCCATGGCATCACAGGTAGTCCCACTGCTGATGTGGGCACAGGATACTGGGCAGGGAGCACAACTGTGTCTCACCAGGCCACTGGGACAACTGGTGTTGGCACAGCCATCCTCAGGACAAGGCTCTGGAGAAGGGCGGGGAAGAAAAGGAGGGAGTAGGAAAGAGACAATAAAGCGATGAAGAAAGAGACAAAGCAGGATAAGAAAAAGAATTACAAAAGGCAATTATTTTCACCTTCATAACCCTGTTCAAATGCTTAAATAAATTATTGTGTTTAGATTATTAATAATTAAATGAAAACATGCAATTTGATCAAACTTTTTTCTGATGAGCCTGGGTTCATGGGTCACATTTTGAGCTCATGACAAGTGATGAC
>NW_027284333.1:12500-17500 GCF_046629955.1 Centroberyx affinis | reverse complement strand
CTGTCTGCTTTCTCTCTCTCTCTCCCTCTCTCCCTCTCTCTCTCTCTCTCTCTCTCTCTCTCTCTCTCTCTCTCTCTCTCTCTCTCTCTCTCTCTCTCTCTCTCTCTCTGCTCTCTGTCTCTGTCTCTCTCTTCTCCAGAAGCCATACCAGAGGAGTTATTGAGGCTTTCCTCCTCCTCCTCCTCCTCCTCCCAGGCCATCCTCCTGGCCTCCACTCCCAGTCATAGTGAGCCGTCTTTGGGCTCGGCCGACCAATCGCTGCCCTGGTCCTTCAGGCCCTGCTTGAGCCCCGCCCACCACACTCCCTACAGACTGGAGGAGGGAGGCCCTGCGCTGTTTGGCTCCGCCCTCTCAGACCAGAGCCCCGCCCACCCTGACCAGAGCCCCGCCCCTCCATACGAGCCCCTCTTCCAGCTCGCCCTGCCCAGAGCCGCCTCGCTGTTCGTGGGGAAGAAAACCCAGGTGAACTAAACTAAAGGACACTACACTACACTACACTACACTACACTAAACTACACTACACTAAACTACACTACACTACACTAAACTACACTACACTACACTACACTAACCTACACTAAACTACACTACACTAAACTACTC
The DNA here is from genome assembly GCF_046629955.1 of Centroberyx affinis. Classification (NCBI taxonomy): domain Eukaryota; kingdom Metazoa; phylum Chordata; class Actinopteri; order Beryciformes; family Berycidae; genus Centroberyx; species Centroberyx affinis. Next base: position 16,897 of record NW_027284333.1, on the reverse strand, counting down.
TAAACTACACTACACTAAACTACACTACACTACACTAAACTACACTACACTAAACTACACTACTCTAAACTACACTACACTAAACTACTCTAAACTACACTAAACTACACTACACTAAACTATTCTAAACTACACTACACTAAACTACACTACACTAAACTACTCTAAACTACACTACACTAAACTATTCTAAACTACACTACACTAAACTACACTACACTAAACTATTCTAAACTACACTAAACTACACTACACTAAACTACACTACACTAAACTACTCTAAACTACACTACACTAAACTACACTACACTAAACTACACTACTCTAAACTACACTACACTAAACTATTCTAAACTACACTACACTAAACTACACTACTCTAAACTACACTACACTAAACTATTCTAAACTACACTACACTAAACTACACTACACTAAAGTACACTACACTACACTAACCTACACTAAACTACACTACGCTAAACTACACTACCCTAAACTAAATGACACTACACTACACTAAACTTCACTAATCTAAACTACACTACCCTAAACTAAATGACACTACACTAAACTACACTAACCTAAACTAAAATAGCCTAAACTAAACTCCACTAACCTAAACTAAACTACACTAACCTAAACTAAACGATATTACACTACACTCCACTAACCTAAACTAAACGACACTAAACTAAACGACAGTACACTACACTAAACTACACTAAACTATACTAAACTACACTAACCTAAACTAAACGATACTACACTACACTACACTCCACTAACTTAAACTAAATGACACTACACTACACTAACCTAAACTAAACTAAACTAAACAACAGTACACTACACTAAACTACACTAAACTATACTATACTAAACTACACTACATTAAACGACACTAAATTACACTAAACTACAATACACTACACTACTCTAAACTACCCTACACTAAACTATACTAAACTACTCTAAACTACACTACACTAAACTACACTACATTAACTACACTACACTACACTAAACCACTCTAAACTACACTAAACTACACTACACTACACTAAACTACACTACACTACACTACACTACGCTACACTAAACTACTCTAAACTACACTACAGTAAACTACTGTAACACTACACTAAACTACTCTAAACTACACTACACTAAACTACTCTAACAGTACACTAAACTACTCTAAACTACGCTACAGTAAACTACACTACACTAAACTACTCTAAACTACACAACACTACACTAAACTACTCTAAACTACACTACAGTAAACTACACTAAATACACTAATGTGGCATTTCTTCTCCCCTGCAGGAGGTGATGGAGCAGGAGAGGGGAGGAGGAGCAGGAGAGAGGGAGGAGAGGGAGGAGAGGGAGGAGGAGCCGGCCTGCCTGTCTCCTCTGGAGCTGCTGGACCGGCTGATCATTCACGGACACGAGGCCCACGACCGACTCAGCAGGAGGTGAGGAGGAGGAGGAGGAGGAGACCCACAACTGGTGTGGAGTTCAATTAATCACACTGAAACCAGGAGAAAATCACAGTAGAAACAAGAGAAAATCACACTGAAACCAGGAGAAAATCACACATCCACTGAGGGGAAAAAAAATTCTCACCTACTACATGAACTGAAAATCAGGAAACAAATATATTCTACTATCTAAACATTTAAATGATAGAATTGGATGTATTTTTAAAATATTGACTATATTATTGTGTGTGTGTGTTGCAGACTGCCCATGCCAAATAAGTCGGTGGACTGGAGTCATTTTGGAGGTAAACAGCAGAGCATGAAAGCCAAAGGTACTGATCCATTAACTCTCACTGACCAGCCTGTCTACATGAACTAGATCTACACTCACCTGTTTCCACCACCTGTCTGTCTGTCCAGGTCATTCTGTCTGTTCTCTCTTTCCTGGGTTTGTTTGCTTTTTCTGTCTTGTATTGATTGATGTGATCTATTTGATTGATTTGATTACCCTTGAACCCCAAACTGCTCCAGTGTCAGCTGGTTGTTTGTCTCAGGATGGAGCGCAGTCCAACTTTCCTTGAGAAATAATTCTATAATGAAATCAGAATTGTGTTTCCTTGCATGTTAAGTGTGAGCCATTGAAATCACTGGAGGAAGTCTGGAGCTGATACGGCTGCTTGCAGACAGGATGTGATGCTTCCTTAAATTTCAAAATAAGAGTCATGTCAGTTGAGAATTTCAAAATAAGTGTCGTGTTGAGTTGTTGAGTTTATTATATCCTTGCTCACAGTTAAAAGCTGAATAAAAGCAGAATTTACCTAAGAGTGAGGAGCCTGTATGAAATATATGCAGACGAGAGAGAGAGAGAGAGAGAGAGAGAGAGAGAGAGCTGCATCTGAAGAGAAACAAATCCCCGGCACTCTGCTCCCAGAAAACACATAAAAAGCCGTTTATTTCCGTGGCTGCTGCATGGTGTTGCAGATTAGAAGCTGCAGCAACGTGTTTTGCAGCATGCTGGTCTTCCTGCATGCTGGTCTTCCTGCGTGCCGGTCTTCCTGCGTGCCGGTCTTCCTGCGTGCCGGTCTTCCTGCATGCCGGTCTTCCTGCGTGCCGGTCTTCCTGCATGCCGGTCTTCCTGCAGCGTGTTCATTTTCACCAGCTGACTGCTGGACTTTTCTCAAATGATTTTAACACCAAAATGAAACTGTTGAGTTTGTATTTTCTGTATAAAGTGAAGCAGGAAGCATCACATCTGTATCAGCTCCACATTCCCTAAACCCCAAATCTGTGTGAAGTCTGACAGCAAAAGGTAAACAGCATGCTACTGAAATGGCCATCTGCTATTGGCTGATCTTTGGTGCCAGGTGATGTCATCTTCTTACATTGTCTTTAACATGCAAGTAAATGGAAATGGACTGCAGGGCCATTTAGAGGCTTTACAGACTAGTAGCTAACAGACCTTCCCTCCTCTGCGTGTGTGTGTGTGTATGTGTGTGTGTGTGTGTGTGTGTGTATGTGTGTGTGTGTGTTAGGCTCCGCCCAGGGGGAGGAGCTCCAGGCGGTGAGGAGTCAGCTGCTGCTGGTCTACAGTCAGCTGCAGTACGAGCGTTTCAAGCGGCAGCAGCATGCGGTGAGGAACCGCCGCCTGCTGAGGAGGGTCATCAACGCCACGGCGCTGGAGGAGCACAACGTCGCCATGGTAACACATAAACACACTCAACAGAATAACTGGTTTTGTTTTCATGCTGTGTTACAGATTTTGTGAGCTATCAGCTGACAACTGTATCCCTCTGTGTGTGTGTGTGTGTGTGTGTGTGTGTGTGTGTGTGTGTGTGTGTGTGTGTGTGTGTGTGTGTGTGTGTGTGTGTGTGTGTGTGTGTGTGTGTGCAGAAGGCCCAGCTGCGGCTGCAGGAGGTGGAGCTTCAGGCTCTGAGCAGCAGTCTGGTGGCGGAGCAGCGGCGCTACACACTGCTGCAGCAGGACACACACACACACACCGCCCAGCTGCACACACACATCCAGCAGCTGCTGCTGCAGCAGCAGGAGGAGCGCAGCAAGAGCCAGAACCTGCAGGTACACACACACACACACACACACACACACACACATACACACACACTCTCCTCCAGCTGGTTGTCTTTGGTCTGGACCCGGGGGGGAAGTTGGGGTCAAACACCAGTTACTGCGCTCACACCAACAGCTTCATGAGCAGCGCCAGGCGCTCTGTCCCCGGGGGGCGGGGCTTGTCACCGGGGGGGCGGGGCTTCAAGAGGCGGTGCAGACATCAAGTTCAGTTGTGTCCAATATCAAGACCGGCTGTGAACTGTGACAAGCATTATCAAATTAACAATTTTCCCTGTTTATAATTTAGGAAGCTAAATGCAGGCCTGCCTCGTCTGTATTTCCAAACGACACTTGTTGTTGTTTTTAAAAGCCGTTTGACTCCGCTGTCGTTTCCATGGTAACAGCATCAGAATCACTTTGTTTCCACACAGCAGGATCCTGACCTGGTTCTTTGCTCTCAACAAATACAACAAACAATCAGCGATGGATCATAAAGCTCCAGGAAAACAGAAACAACAGTTTCTCCTCATCAATATGGAACAAACAGCTAAATGAACTTCACAGTCACTGCTAATTTGCATAAAGTTAACCTCAGCTCAACGTCACCTCGCCGCTCGGGTCACTGGCCTGGCGCCGCTCTCTCTCAGTGAACAGTGACCGCCTCGTGACTCTTTGGGTGTGAGCGGACGGTCAGGCAGCAGCCACACTGAGGCCTCAGCATTGTAGCGTTGTGATTGGCTGACCCGGGGTGATTCTTGCACTATGATTGGTTGTTTCAGAGCGAGCTGCAGGAGTGTCAGAGCAAGCTGAAGGATTTGGAGGCGGAGCTTCAGAAGGCCAATAACG
>NW_027284333.1:5000-10000 GCF_046629955.1 Centroberyx affinis | reverse complement strand
CAGAAAGACAGAAAGTGAAAACGTTGAAAACCTCCGTCTGCCTTTGGTGGTGGAGGTAATAAATCGCCACAAACTCCAAATAGGTTATTTAGCCAATCAGAGGCCTGCTTGTCTCCACCTCCTCTCTTCTGTCTGCTGTTCCACACGTTTTATTTTATTATTTCATATTTTATATGAATCTTGCTGTTGTTTTGTGACGCAGAGCCCAGCTGTCGGCCTGTGAGAGTCGCTGCGTCGCTCTGAGCAGAATCAGCCAGGCTCTGCAGACCGAGATGCTGCAGCTGTACAGCCAGATCGACCTGAACACACACACACACTGCAACACACACACACACGCACACACACACACCCAGCCTCAGGAGGCCGGCGGCTCCAGCAGGTAAGTGGTCCATCTGCTCCGAGACGTTTTCACACCGCAGTCTGGACCTGAGACCGGTTTAGAGACGAGAGACTCTGCTGATCTCACCATACGATTAGATATGTGACATTACATTACATTACACCACCTTACATTACATTACATTACATCACCTTACATCACCTTACCTTACCTTACATTACCTTACGTTACCTTACATTGCCTTACATGACATGACATTACATTACCTTACATTACCTTACCTTACATCACATCACATTACATCACATTATATTACCTCATCACATTTTTGTATTGGGATATATTGAATCTCAGTCCATCGTCCCGTCACTAACTGTTTCAGGTGGCAGGTTTGCTTTCATGCACATGAAAACTCTTCTGAGCTGTGGTGTTTGCATGTCGCTCTGCGTCACCGACGTCACTTTTTGTCACTTGGCTGGTAAACATGGAAGAAGGCAGAAGCTTGGTGTTGCCTGGTCTGTTTCTCACCATCAGCAGCAGTCAGCCTGCAGTGCCAACAGGCTGATGAGACTGGAGCGGGTCTCAGGTCTCAGGTCTCGGTGTGAAAACGTCCAAATAGAATAGAAAATACAAATGATAATGTAAATGCTGTAATATTTAAAGTATAACTACAATCTGTCTCTCCGTCAGGCCAAACGGCGGCAGCGTCGCCATGCCGACCGCTCAGGGCGGCCGTTCCCTCGGCAACAAGCCCTCCTCCTCCATCGGCATCATCAACGGCGGTCTGGAGCCGCTGTCCACCTCCCCGCTGCTCCTCCTCTCCGCCTCCTCCCCTGTCGAGTCCCCGCTGGCGGCCGGCTCCTTCCTGGAGCAGCGAGCCAGGGAGCTGTTCAGCCCGCCGGAACAGGAGGAGGAGGAGGGGGGGGAGGAGGAGGAGGAGCAGGAGGAGGAGCCAGGGAGTCCCTCTGTGGGCCAGGAGGCAGAGGAGGCGGGGCTAGAGGAGGAGACGCATCAGCTGCCCCAGACGGAGCCACCGAGCCAGGCTTCAGCTCCGGGACCCCCTGCCTCCGGACCCCCCGCCCCCCCAGAGAGACCCTCCACCCCCCCAGAGGGACCCCCCGCCCCCCCAGAGGGACCCCCCGCCCCCCCGCAGGGACCCCACACCAGACCCCCCGCCTCCCCGCAGGGACCGCCCCCCGGACCCCGGACCCTGACCCAGGCCGTCCGCCAGAGGAGACACGAATTAAGCATCATGGACTATGATGAGACACTACCAGAGTACTGAGGGGGGGGAGGGGGGGCTGCCGAAATACCAATGAATAGAGAGAGGGATGGAAAGAGAGAGAGAGGGATGGAAAGAGAGAGAGGGATGGAGGGATGTTTAGTCAGAGAGAGAGATCAGCAGCAGAAACGGATCTACAAAGTCAGTCCAGGTGCTAGCAGGCTAACTATGCTACCAGTCTGTTTACCTGTTAGATTTCTGTTCTGTTGAGACAGACAGACATGTAAAAGTCAACATGCTAACATCAGTACAGGTTAATAGAAATGCTAACCAGATGTTTCCAATTTGGGTGACTGGTTTGGACGGTTTGTACCCTGCTTAGCCCCGCCCCTCTGTGTAGATCTGTATCTGCTGCTGAACCACCAGCCAAACCCCTCCCGCCCTGTCTGAAGCCTCCAGGGATTCAGTTTCTGCTTCCTGAAGCCGATCTGTCTCCAGACCGTGTCGGATAAAACTCTCCAATTGAACATTTTATCAGGAAGCGACAGGAACCTCTCTGGGGTTCTTGTGGCCAAGACACAAAGTCAGAAATCGATCTTTTGAATCTTTGAAAATCAATCACAGAAGTTATTTGTTGTCTCTGGTTCAGGTTCAGGTTTGGCATCAGTGATCTTTAGGTGAAGGTGAAGCTCAGTCTTTCAGGGGGAATCATGGTGAGGTGAAGGAGCCAAGCAGCCAGTCTGAGCTGAGCTGCTGTTCCTCCTGCAGCCAGCAGAGAGCGCCACACACACAAAGAGTTAGTTAATACAACGAACGTCCGATTTGGGGGAGAAAATTTCCTCAAGTTCACAGCTGAGGATCCAGTCTGTAGTTCTGACCCAGACTTCAGCTGCCTGCTCTCTTCAGCAGCGTTTGGCTTCATGTTGTGCTGTCAGTCATTCAGCTGCAGTTTGTGTCTTTTTTTCCAAATGTTGGTGATTCATTTTGGGCAGAAACACTACAGAGCAGATCAGAGCGGAGCGGTCAGGCTTTCTGTTGGAGACGTTCTCAATAAGCTAGGTATTTAGGTATTTAGGTATTTAGGTATTTAGGTATTTAGGTATTTAGGTATTTAGGTATTTATTTGTTGGTTCTCTGTGATCGACTCGTCGATGTTGACTTCATCATGTTAAGTCGTATTAAGGAGTTAATCACCAGCTGCTGTGCGCTAGCTAGGTAGCGCTAACGGAAAATACACAGAAAAACACTAAAAAGTCTTCAGAGCTTCCCATCGACCGACGATGTCGGACATTTTCATCAATGAATTATCTCTCCTCCTCAGGACTGGATCTGAGGCAGGAAGTTCGACTCCTCAGTCCAGTGCAATGTCAATGAGTGTTTGGATCTAAAACCTGGGCCCGTATTTATCAGACTTCTAAGACCTGATAAGATGTTAAACTCTCTGCTGTGAAGCCGGTCTGGTCTCAGACCTGAAAATGGGCGACTTCCCCCTTTAACAGTTAAAGATAAGTTCAAGATGGCTGCTGGTTGTTCCTGCTCTGCCCAGTCATGTTTGGTTTGTCATACACTGTTCAAAAATCTGGAAGTTCAGTATGGTCTTGAAGTCTTCACCTGGTGAACTAGACTGAAGACCTTTAAACATGAGAGTCTCTCAGCTGACCGGCTGTTTCAGAAGTACGGATACAGTTATTAATAATAAGAATAATGATGATGAAAAGCAGTATAGCTGTATAATTTTTATTATTTAAGAAAGTGAACTGGAGGCTTTTTAATTTTAATTATTTTTAACTTATTTAGTCAATCATGAAATTTGCAGCCATGAGATAAAGTCAACATATTTCATACAGTGAGTCTGAATATCAGATACAAAAACATTTACCCCAGCAGCTCCTCAGGAACATCTACAGGTTCAGAAGGTTTGCATGGCGTTCTGCAGGAACACCATGTGTGAACCGGTTCTTAAAGTAGAGATTTATTGAAATGAATGCAGCTTGATGGATTATCAATAAGCAAAATTTACCGGTGGAATCTAAGAATTGCCGTTCAGTCTTGTTTTAGTACGCAAGGAAACATCAAACTGTCAGATTTTTGAATGGAGTCTGGTGTGACCTTCTCTCCTGATGAGAGTCAACAGGAAGTTGTCAGGGCCAGAAAGCTGCCTGCTGATTGGCTGCAGTGTAGTTACCTCTCTCTCTCTCCCCCTCTCTCTCTCTCTCCCCCTCTCTCTCTCTCACACACACACACACACACACACACACACACACACACACACACACACACACTGACTCAGCCTCACACCATGATGATTGTTCTGCTGGCTGGGTTCTTCGGTTCTTTGGTTCTCCATAGAAAATCACTGTTGAAATGATGATGTAAGAGATGAGACAGCCAATCAGACAAGTGTCGCCCTGCTGGTCGTCATGGTGACGCGACGCTAAAAGCTACGCTTCGTTTCTGTCTGTTGTTTCTCGTCGTGACGCCGCCGCTTCAGGCTGAGGCAGCGAGCTGATTGGCTGCATCGTTACGTCCTGACCAGGGGGCGGGGCTTGCCTCTGTCGGTCCGTGTTTTTATTGGTTAATCAGTGCCTTTATGGATGTTAAGGACTGCCAGAACAGCTCCTAATTGGCTGACAGAGGTGATGATGTCAGACTGCAGGCAGATGAGTCGGGGAGAGGGTGATGATGTCATGAGAGCAGTGATTGGTGGGAGGGTTTTGCCCAGCTTCCCGTCTGCACTGCTGGACTTTAAGAAGCGTTGTCATGCCAACCGGGAGTTGAGGAGGGGACTGTGATGTCGTCCGAGGGTGAACGAGTGACCGCTCTGATGACATCACAGTCCCCTCCCTGTTTCTCCTCCTCAGCTTCCAGCAGTCTGAGGAAGTTTCTGAGCAATAAGATCATCTTCACTCTGCTGTCAGTCAGTGGGACAGTTCAGTGTTTCACAACAGAAAACACCAAAAGCCTTCAAATCCACCAGGGAGCCATTTTCCTAAAGAGTTCCTCTTAAAGGATCCGGGTTCCTGCAGGACTGGACAGTCTGGGAATGCATGGAAAAGGATCTGGTAATGAACAGGTCTTGAAAAGTTTGGAAATTGCCCAAAATTTTTGAAAAGTATGGAAAAATCTTGCTGCTCTGTCCTGATGAACGTTCGACATATTCTGACATTTATTGCTGTGAAGAAACACTGAAGGTCTGGAACAGGTCTGGAACAGGTCTGGAACAGGTCTGTCCCAGCGTGGTTCTCCGGTCTCATTCTGGGTTCCTCGGAGTACCAGAACCTTCTAAAGTCTCTGGGGTTGACCGGCTCCTCCAGACCGCAGGACTAACCTGTGGAGCCTCAGAGTTCAGGCTCTTCAGCAGGACCGGGTCTGGATCCTCTGGTGCTCAGACCAGCAGCTCTGTTCTGGTCCAGGCTGGCAGAACCAACACCAGAACCA
>NW_027284332.1:0-11210 GCF_046629955.1 Centroberyx affinis | reverse complement strand
ATTTTATATTTAAAACATTCGATCATCTTTATAAAATAACTATAAAATAGCATTGTTATAGATTAGACTACCCAAAAGTAGAGCTAAATTGTTAAGATTAGCTTCACGTTGACAACTTTAAAATGCTGCTTACATGTACATGTATGTCAATAAATCAGTATTAATATTCCAATAATTTATGAAAAATATAACTCTCTAAATGGGGACAGTTTGCATAATGAGTACGTTTACTTTGATACTCTAAGTACATTTTGCTGCCAATACTTATGTACTTTTACTTAAGTAAGATTTTGAATGCAGGACTTTTACTTGTAATGGAGTATCTTTACATTGTTGTATTGATACTTTTACTGAAGTAAAAGATCTCAGTACTTCTTCCACCTCTGGAAACCAGTGAGTCCATGTTGGGGCCCCTTTGGTCTCCTGTTAGTTAACTAACTTAGTTAATACTTATTAAGCATTAACTAACCCTTAACTTAGTGACCATTATTGTAAAGTCTTACCTTTTTTATGATGAGGCAGTATATTAATTCTTCTGCCATCTAAACAGTACATGAGACAATCTACTGAAAGGAGAGAGAGACCGACAGAGAGTGATAGAGAGAGAGTGATAGAGAGAGTGATAGAGAAAGAGTGATAGATAGAGTGGGAGTGATAGAGAAAGTGATAGAGAAAGAGTGAGAGAGTGATAGAGAAAGAGTGATAATGATAGAGAGTGACAGAGAAAGAGTGATAGAGACAGAGTGATAGAGTGATAGAGAAAGAGTGATAGAGATAGAGTGATAGAGAAAGAGTCAGAGTGATAGCGAAAGAGTGATAGAGAAAGAGTGATAGTGATTGAGTGATAGAGTGATAGAGAAAGAGTGATAGAGAAGGAGTGAGAGAGCGTGATAGAGATAGAGTGATGAGCGAGTGATAGAGTGATAGAGTGATAGAGAGTCAGAGTGATAGCGAAAGAGTGATAGAGTGATAGAGAAAGAGTGATAGTGATTGAGTGATAGAGAGTGATAGAGTGATAGAGAAAGAGTGATAGAGGAGTGAGAGAGAGTGATAGTGATGAGAGAGGGATAGAGTGATAGAGAAAGTGACAGAGAGAATGATAAAGTGATAGAGAAAGAGTGATAGAGATAGAGTGATGAGAGAATGATAGAGTCATAGAGAAAGAGTCAGTGATAGCGAAAGAGTGATAGAGTGATAGAGCAAGAGCGATAGAGAAAGAGTGATAGCGTAATAGAGAAAGAGTGATAGAGAAAGAGTGATAGAGAAATAGAGTGATAGAGAAAGAGTGATGGAGAGTGATAGAGAAAGAGTGATAGAGTGATAGAGAAAGAGTGATAGAGAGGTAGAGAGTGACAGAGTGATAGAGACAGAGTGATAGAGAGGTAGACAGAGTGATAGAGACAGAGTGATAGAGAGGTAGAGAGTGATAGAGAGGTAGACAGAGTGATAGAGAAAGAGTGATAGTGATAGAGTGATAGAGAGGTAGTGTGTACTCACAGCCTGGAAGGCGCTGCAGTGAGCGCACTCTGCTGTCACCACAAACTCCTCCCACACCCAGCAGGGGTCGACCAGCGGCCGGCCGGCTGAGGACAGACAGGAAGCAGCTCGGGTCAGATCGGTGTGACGCGCTTTGTCTCCATGGTTACGGCTGGAATAATAACAGTCGGCCTGGACTTTGCGATAACGATTATTAGACTAGATGGTGTTTTATATCGACGCTGTTTTTCATCTGCAGCAGATTTTCTAAATGAAAAGTCGCCGATGAGCCGATTCTACAATAACTGTGGAAACTAAAATGGCAAAAACTGATTATGACTGATGATGTCACAGCTGTCAGGTCGTTACACTGCCTGAATACAGAAAAATACATTTAACTGTCTAATCAAATTAAAACGTCCAAACTTCAGTCAGACAGACAGACAGACAGAGAGAGAGAGAGAGAGAGAGAGAGAGAGAGAGAGAGAGAGACAGAGAGAGAGAGAGACAGACAGAGAGAGAGAGAGAGAGGGAGAGACAGACAGACAGAGAGACAGACAGACAGACAGTCAGTCAGACAGTACCTGATGTTTTCTCTTCACTCAGCAGAGCGGCTCCAAACACTCTGAAACACACAGATGTGCAGGTTAGACGTCACCATGACAACAGTCAACATTCTCAAACTTCTAACCCTTAACCTCTTCATCCCTAGGCCTATTTCTCAGGCCTCCTGCCCGAAATGACATGCCCCAAATGAATCAGGAATAGCTCCTCAACCATAAGGCCTATATGCATATTTCTGGTCTCCTTTGATAGGTAAGAAGCTAAACCTATATCTATTGCCATTCCAGAGTAAATGGAGATGCAATAAAGGAAAAAAACATATTTTCATCCTCGCCTAGTATAAAATCTAAATTTAAAAGGCAATATCACCATTATAACCAAGATCTCATAGACAATAATGCAACTGAATGTCTTCTCCTACTCTTTGACTACAACTGTAACTGTAAATTTGATGAAAATACACTAAAATACAGCATTTATGATACAATTTATAAACATATACTCAGGCGGTCTCCATGTTTTGGCTATGTTTACTGTTTACATGTTGACAGTTTACTGGGAGTTTTACTTCAAAACACTATTTATTTAAATATAGCCATGTTACAAATAACATAAATCTCCCAAAAACATTGAAATAGTAATAAAAAACAATGAATATCAAGCAATATTCAATATTTCATATATGGGCCACAGAGCTCCATTCTATACAGGCAGATTTATGGAGAATGCTGGGGTCCTTCCTCACGTGTGACGTATCGTTGTTTTCGTGTGAGTAAGAGGAAGAGAATGATATATGGCTCATTGGTGTCAGTGCTTCGATGCGGCCACCAGATGGGAAACGGTTTCATATTGACGGCAGAAACGTAAGTAACTAAAATGTGCCGTTTTTGGCGAAAATAACATAAGCCTTGGTGAAATATTTTGGCAAGAACATAGATTTTTGTCAGTATGACTGTAAAATGTGAAGTTTGACTGCTACTTTTACCCGGAAATGGCGGACTGTGTCGTTCCATTTTCGAGGTGCGTTTACTGTCATTGGAAAGCTCGGAATTTCTAGTTTCCAGCGATACCAAGCATGTTATTGTAGACTGAAGAGAAAATTAACCCCGATCTTTTGATCACAACTTGCGCTTATATTTACGAAGTTTATATTTGTACGACTTCATTGTTAAAATACTTTGTAATAAGACATAGTTTGGTCAACATACAATTGGTTTACAGATTCTGAAAGCTGAAAACCCCATGTTTTCAAAACAGTATAACATTCATATGTTCTATAAATAGACCATCTTTACATAGCGAATTTGCTGCAAGATGGCTCAGCTGCCCCCGGGGCCGGGGGCGTTCGTGATGAAGAGGTTAAAACAAAGTGAAGGCCTGCATGGAAACCCTGATAACAGCCCCCCCTCCCCGTCTGGGCCCCCCCTCCCCGTCTGGACCCCCCCCCCCCCCCCTCACCTGAGGGACACCAGGCCCCAGAACAGGGCGTGCAGGGCGAGCGCCCGCGGCCTGCAGCACGCCACCGGGATCCGACACTCGCTCTCCATCAGCCTGCTCCTCCACCGGCCCGCCGCCGCCGCCACGCTGCTGCCTGCCTGACTGCTGACTGACTGCTTTACTGACTGCTTTACTGACTGCTTTACTGACTGGTTTACTGACTGGTTTACTGACTGGTTTACTGACTCGTCTACTGACTCGTCTACTGACTGGTTTACTGACTGCTTTACTGACTGGTTTACTGACTAGTTTACTGACTAGTTTACTGACTCGTCTACTGACTGGTTTACTGACTGGTTTACTGACTCGTCTACTGACTGGTTTACTGACTGACTGACTGTTTACACACTGACTGAGTGGTTGACTACCTGTCTAACTAACTGCCCCAGTGTCTCTCTGTCTGTCTCTCTGTCTGTCTCTCTGTGTGTCTGTCTCTCTGTCTGTCTGTCTCTCTGTGTGTCTGTCTCTCTGTCTGTCTGCCTGTCTCTCTCAGTTCAGTCTGCTGATTTGCAGGCTGTTTCTTCTGTCCGTCCAGCTGCTGGTGAAGCGGTCAGAGAGGGAGTGAGTCCTCTGTCTGTGTTTTACAGCTCTGCTTCACACCGGCTGCAGCCTACAGGAGCAAACACACACACACACACACACACACACTTTACACCTGATCACTGACACAAATAATCAGAATTAGATTTTTTGTCAATATCGTTCAGCTCTAGTTCACAATCAGAGTTAGACTGATATATAGGCCTGGGCTGATATTCGATAATATTGAATATTTGTTTTGTACAGTTTTAACTTCATCCTTTTTACCACTGCTGCTTTTTTACGAGTGCTGTCAAAGGGAATTTCATTCAGGGCTGGGCAATATATCGATATTATATCGATATCGTGATATGAGACTAGATATCGTCTTAGATTTTGGATATGGTAATATGGTGATATGGCATAAGTGTGTTTTCCTGGTTTTAAAGGCTGCATTACAGTAAAGTGATGTCATTTTCTGAACTTACCAGACTGTTCTAGCTGTTCTATTATTTGCCTTTACCCACTTAGTCATTATATCCACATTACTGATGATTATTTATCAAAAATCTCATTGTGTAAATATTTTGTGAAAGCACCAATAGTCATCCCTACAATATTGTCGCAATATCGATATCAAGGTATTTGGTCAAAAATATTGTGATATTTGAGTTTGTCCATATCGCCCAGCTCTAATTTCGTTGTATAACTACAATGACAATAAAGTGTCTTATGTCTTTTTCTGGAAATAGCAGATAGTAAGATCAAAGAATTATCATTGTTAGCCCAGAAATTTGATGTGATTTAGAAGAAATAAAATAAAATACAAAAAAAAAAAAAAACAGAAAAAAAGAATGGCTGAACCCCCCCTGCAATACTATCATATATCGCGATATTTTGGCGTGACAGCACTGTGACATCACACTCTGGACGGCCCAAGCCTGCAGACAGACTGGTTTTCCGGTGAGTCGCCAATGTGAGGAAGTCGTTTGTCTCTGCTTCCCTCAGTCTGACCGCCAACTCTGTTCCACTAAACATCTCCACAGTCAACAGGCGGAGACATTTAGTTGCCACTGGCTTGACTTTATTTACGTCACATCACTTCCTGCCATTTCCAGGTGGGCGGGGCTTCAGCTGCTCCCAGCTCTAGTCTTCCTGCACAGTGTCAGTTTCAAAGTGCCAGACTTTTTCCACATCATACTTCCTTAAAGGCCTCTGTGATGATAAAGGAGTTGGATGGTCTATCTAAACATGGTGAAAGTATCAAAACTAAATCCACACAATCCATATTAGTGCAGCGAGCCTCTAAACGAGCCGTTTGGACTTCCATAACTTTGTGGCGTCACAAAGGTTCGCTCATTATCATTTTTGTAAGAAATAATAGACTAACAAAGTGTTTTTTTCAAAGCGGTTGAGCGGTTGTCATCGTTTATTACCGGAGAGTTTTCCCTACCTGGTTTTCCCTAACAGCGTCTCACGTTTCACTCTCCAAACGGTTAGCCAATCGGAACGGAGGGGTCGTTAATATTAATGAGCCTTAAAGACACGGAGACAGAAACCTGTTCTTGGTAAGGCTCAGAGAGATGCTGGAAAATGAACGTGGAGAAATGGATTGAGAGTGTTTTTGGTTCATGACACCACACACACAGCTTTGAATGGACAGAAAGACACAAAATAAAACTCTGTGGAGAATATGGAGCTTTAACTTGATCTGCAGGTTGATTTACAGACAGTCATTCTGCCCCGACAGACTCTGTCATATCTCTTTACATGATTATTCTTCACAGCAACAAATATCATCGCTAGAAAGATCTGTGGCTCAGATTTAAACAGAATCCTGCAGTCAGACTTTGTTGTCACTGAACTTTTGGTTATTAACTTGTACTGAATCGTGAACCCCATATCGGGTGCTGAATCGTATCGTGAGGTAAGCAGATCGTCCATCACTAAAACTTTCCAACTTGTCAAGACCTGGAAATCACCAAACTCTTTTTGTCCTGTGCAGAAGCTGCGGTCTGTCTCTGCTCTCACATGACGAGACAACCACAGCTACTGGCTTCCAGTCTGGATCAAGTCCAGTCGGGATTTATCAGATAAGAGTCTTTTGCAGTCAAGTTTCCAAACCCAGATCTCTTTCTGTGCCGTGGTCACTCTGACAGGACAACACACAGCAGCTCACTGTCGTTAGAATAAAGCTGACTGTTAGCAGCCTTGTATTCCCGTTAGCTTCCAGCTGAAGACTGGGCCAGAACAACGTAACTAGCTATCGTTTAACTTCCAGAGCCGTTGTTTACATTGTCTGGTGTCGCAATCTGATGTCATCACCAGGATAAGACGTGTAAAGACTTAGAGACAAACATGTCTCTCTGCCGTTAGTCCGCTAGCGAGCTAAGCGAGCTAACCACACGGTCCCTGTCCTGAAACACAGCAGATATCTCATGTTGAGGTGAAGCTGTGTTTTGATGCTAACGTTAGCTCGTCACCATACGTTACGGCACGGTGTGTTAGCCGCTGCCTCGCTAACTAACCAGCCAGCTGTTTGGTGGCTAATGCTAGCAAGCTAACTGCATTGTAAATTCATGTTGAGAGCTAACGTTAGCTAGCCTCGGTGAAGCAGCGCAGCTCCGGTCCCACACTCACCGTGGAGAACTGAAGTAAAAACGATGTGGACCGTGACGAGCCGCCGGTCCTCGTGCTCGGCTGTCTGCTGACAAACAGCTGTCCGTTAATATCGTCTGATAACGGCTTTCTCCCTCGGCTGTTCCCTGCGTACCTTCGGCCCGGCCAGCGCCATCTGGAGTATCACTGTCAAGCAAGCTGCAGTATAAAGAACACCACTTCCTGTACACGTATTTCAAAATAAAAGCCCAGTGACGAACATATTATACAACGTTGTCCACAATACAACTTACAATATAATCTTGTTATGTATTTTACAGCTAAGATTTCGTTCTATATTCAATACAATGATTTAACTGTGATTTCCATTCGATTTCTGTCGTTCTGTACTCCCTGGTATTTACTTTTTTTAAAAACATGACAAATTTGTTTTTATTTTGAAGGAAAGATGGCGTCACTTCCGGTCATGTCCCGGCTATCGCCGACTGGCTTTTTGAGTTGTGTTGGAAATGTAAACGTTGGATGAATAGTTACAAACGTCATCAAAATGTATTGACAACGACCTCTGACGTCAACTCCTACTGAACAGCCTGGAAAAAAACGTTGGAAATAAAAAAATGTAGAATAATTGAGGCAAAACAAAGAAGACAGTATGGGCAGCAACTACAAACTGTTGTTTTATGCGACGAAATGAGGAGACATGTCGAAGAAAATTGTGACAACTGAATTACATTTCCAACAGCCAAAGTTTTATTACGCGGCCAGATATGTTGAACATGGGATTTGAAGTTTCAAAGCCGAAGTTTTTACAGAGTCTCTCCTGTAAGAAAACAACACATCCCATAATGCACTTCCAAAGACATCCAGAAGGTGGGTCGTCTCGGGTTGCAGCCAGTCGGACAGTGGAGTTGACTGTACATTAAATCTGGTCAGTAAAGTATGTTCATGTCAGGGGGAGCTAACGGGGGTTCGGGACCCGGACAGGGACCCGCCGGGCCCGGCTCCGGTCCCGGAACCCCCAGAAAGTTCAGCGAGAAGATCGCCCTGCTGGCCCAGAGACAAGCCGAGGACACGGCGGCGTTTCAGGAGCTGATGGTGGACATCACGACCACCAGGGTGAGTCCGGTCCAGACACCGGGCCGGGCCGGGCCGGGCCGGGCCAGCTTAACGTCCGGTTCCACCTGACAGTCAGTTCCTCTCACAGTTAGTTAGTGGCGACCTGTTGCTTCAGTTTGTCGTCTGTCTTCGGGAAACTCCGGGCTGCACCGTCCGTCTTCACCTGTCAACACGACCGACCGACGGGCAGCTCGTCCGTTAACACTGTTAGCTAGTTAGCGAGATGGTTAACTAGCTAGTTAGCAGCGACCTGTTGCTTCAGTCTGTCAGAGGGAAACTCCAGGCTTCACCTAACACGGCCGATAGTTAGTTCATTAATCTGTTAGCTAGTTAGTTAAACCCCGGGCTTCACGCGCTCCTCTGTCTGTGTCCATTTGTCAACACGACTGACAGTTTTAGTTCATCTGTCAGTTAGATAGTTAACGGACCTGCTGCCTCTGTTTCTACAGCAGGGATCCAGACAGGCTTCACTCTGCTCTCTGGTTTCACTGTCAACATCACGACGAGTTCATCTGTCAGCACTGTCAGCTAGTCAGTTAGTTAGTAAGTTAGTTAGCCAGTTAGTTACTTAGTTAATTAGTAAGTTAGTTAGCAGTTAGTTATTTAGTTAGTTAGTTAATTAGTAAGTTAGTTAGCCAGTTAGTTACTTAGTTAGTTAGTTAATTAGTCAGTAAGTTAGTTAGCCAGTTAGTTACTTAGTTAGTTAGTTAATTAGTTAGTTAGTTAGCCAGTTAGTTAGTTAGTCAGACAGTTAGGTATTTAGTTAGTTAGTTAGTTAGTCAGTCAGTCAGTCAGTCAGTTAGTTAGTCAGTTAGTTAGTTAGTTAGTTAGTTAGTTAGTTAGTCAGTTAGTTAGTTCGTTAGTCAATTAGTTAGTTAGTTTGTTAGATAGTTAGTCAGTTTGTTAGTCAGTTAGTTTGTTAGTTCGTTAGTTATTTAGTTAGTCAGTTAGTTAGTTTGTTCGTTCGTTCGTTAGTCAGTTAGTTAGTTAGTTAGTCAGTTAGTTTGTTAGTTCGTTAACTAGCTGTTGCTTCTGTTTTTCAGTCATTCAGAGGAAACTGAGGCTTCACTCTGTCTTCTGTCTGGTTTGACTCAACTGGCTGGAAGATGTGGAGAAAATAAATATAGAATAGAATAGAATGCAATAGAGTAGAAGGGGATAGAATACAAGGGAATAGAATGGAATACAATAGAAAGGGAAGTGAATAGAATAGAAGTGAATAGAATAGAATGTAATAGAGAAGAAGGGAATCGAATAGGAGAGGATAGAATAGAAGGGAATAATAGAATACAATAGAATAACTTCTATTTTCCCGGGAGGGAACTTCAGTTCTAGCAGCCAGCAGTTAAATGACATAGACAGTAAAAAACAAAGCAACACAAGTTAAACACATGAAGGTTATCCGTACAGTGACAGATTAACACAGTGAATTAAACCTAGAAGTCTGCCGGTCTTGTTGGAGTCAGGATCTCCCAGGTCCTCCTGAAGACTTGACCGCCACTAACGAGTCGTTCACAGATCTTTCATCACTAGTTACTTCCTGTCTCTGTGTGGTCACTTCCTGTCTCTGTGTGGTCACTTCCTGTCTCAGCTGCAGGTCCAGAGGACTCGGCAGGTCGGAGGCGGCTCCCTGCCCAACGTCAGCCAGATGAGTCCAGCAGAGCTGCAGGTCAGAGGCAGACTGAGACTGAGACTGAGACTAAGACCAAAACTAAGACTAAAACACGGTCCTAAACTGAAATGGAAAAGAATAGAAAATAGAACGTCCTGCTGCAGTAGAAGTTCTGTTACTTTGCTGATATTTGACTTTGAGTAGAAGTAAAAGTTCTGCTGTAAAAATCTACTGCAGTAAAAGTAAAAAGTGGCTCAGAGTAAATATTTATAATGAAGAATCCCAAGCTGAGCTGTTGAATTTATGATTATTTATTTATTCATCTTCTTCTCTGATTTGACAGAAACGTTTTACTGAGAAAATCCCTCCTGCGTTATGTTGTTAAAATAAAAAATATATTTTACTTTTTCCGTTTCTTCTGCTTCTCTTCCTCTCGACCGTCTGTGTCACTTCCTGTCTGTCAGGGCCGGCCCACCTGCGGCCCGGACGCAGGACGCCGTCAGCCAATAGGAGAGCGGAACCCTGGAGACGGGCGGGGCGGCTTCCCCGTCCGGCCAATCAGACGGCATGTATCCTTCAAAGCATTAATTGATCGATTTGATTAGAAAAAACACTTAAAAAATACAAAATCATCAGTATTTAATGTAATTCTACTTATATAATATTGGAATACATAAATACACATCTGAGCGTGTAACAGTTAATTTAAATAATAATGTAAAATCTTAATATATAAACCCACCTGTGAGAGATGAATTTAAATATTATACTACCATAAATAATCTAATATATAAACACACATCTGTGACCACAACACACTTGATTTAAATATTAACTCGCTAACTGAAAGTCGAGCTCAAGTCACCAAGCAGCCGCTTTGTTTAGCTGCTGTTCAAGAGGAATACTCATCAATGATTAGTTATTGATTAGAAAAGAAGGTTTCTTTAACGTTTGTGCTGTGTTTATTTATTAGCAGTGTGTTACTGCCGCTCCGGCCGTGTGGCAGTAACACACCGCTAATGAATAAGTAATAAACTAAGTAATAATAAAGTAATAAGTAATAAATAATAAAGTAATAAATACAGTAATAAATAAAGTCATAATAAAGTCATAATAAAGTAATAAATTAATTAATAATAAAGTAATATTAAGTAATAATAAAGTGGAGTCAATTTCTCTGTGAAACCAAAAAAATACCAAAAGTACCAAAAGATAAAAAATAAATTTTCCAGTTCCAGCTTCACAAACACTTCAAAGATTTATTTGCTTTTCTCAGTTCCACATCATTATAAAATAAATCCTGTGCCGGTCAGACTCAGACATTTGATGGGCATCTGTCATTATTTTTGACATGTTATAGACTAAATGATTAATCGATTAATTGGGGGAAAAAGTAGTAGATGAATCGATGATGAAACTTAGTTGCTGCCCGAGTCAAATCAAGTCCAGATGTCTCTGATCCACTTACTGAGGAAGAGAAGTTGAGTCAGGATGAAGAGTTTGGTTCAGCTTAGGGTTGCAAAATTCCGGGAATTTTCAAAGTTGGAAACTTTCCATGGGAATTAACGGGAATTTATGGGAATTAACGGGAATTTATGGGAATAAACGGGAATAAACCAGAAATTTACTAAATTGAAGGTATGCTCTTAATAGGGAACTTAAATATAGTTGGGGAAAATATATTTTAGCATAATCCTGACTAAAACAACCAGATATCATGCAAGTACAGTTGAATATCTATGTTATTCCTCAATCACATGCACACATAGCACACTGCTTACTGCAGGGCTGTTGAGACCACGCCCCC
>NW_027284331.1:0-27661 GCF_046629955.1 Centroberyx affinis | reverse complement strand
TATACTACTGTAGTTAAGAACTGTACTAGTATATATATACATATAAACAACATGCACTATATATTTACTCTGATATAAACTAAGGTACTATATTCCAAGTCTCTTATTCCTCACAGTCAAAAACACACATACACTCTCTCCTTTCTCAGTGAACTCTTCACCCCAGCTGCCACCAGAGGTTATCATACCAAAGGACATCCATCTTGTTTGGCAGCCCCTCCCTTTGATTGACTGGTGGTCAGATCAGAGAGAGACACACTACAGAGGACTATAGCCTGTGATATGAGAGAGGTAGCTCCACCCCAGACCAACACACCCTGGAGACTTCAGTGTTTCAGAGGTCGCACGACTGCTTCATTTGCACTAAGACAACAGCTGTTGTTGACTGGCTGTTAGGTTTCTTTGATTGCTTCCCACCCTTGACCAACGCATCAAAGAAACACTGTAGCTTTATTAGCATAAGGACAGTGGAAATTCTTTGTCAATGCAACCTCTGCAATATGAGTGATTTACCTCCAAACCACCACAAACTATAATCTATACAGTTCTGAACTGAAAACCATAGCAAGCTGATTAAAATGGAATAGCACAAAGCTCTTTTGATAGCAAATCTGATGACATAAACAAGAAATCTAGATCAATGCGGCCTTTGACTGTAAAGCTGTGCTAGGCAATTTTGCACGTTGGCGACTCCAAGTGGCAGCGAGAGGTAACTGTTTGAATTTTGAGGACTTCATTACCCAGAAATTATTTAACGTGACATCAGTAATCTGCACACTCCTCGGACCTAAATTTCTTCTTCTTAGTGTTTGATAGGGGTGGAGATTACGGACAAATCACTCGGTTACTGTCGAGGAAGAAGTTTTGTATCGCTCTTGAAGGAATAGTTTACCCGATTTTTTTATCGGCATGGGGGTGAGTATAGATAATGACTGAATTTTCATTTTTGGGTGAACTACTCCTTTAAGTCTCGATTTGTCACTTCCTGAGCGTCGAGAACATTTCCTGCCAGTGACCATACCCGACACAAAGAAATGAATTCGGAGCATAAAGGGCAGAGATGGGACAAACTTTTCGACTTTGCGAATGAACCTTCTCCTTCGGCCCGTTCCTCTTAGACATCTTCCCTCCGCTCATCCCCTCTCCTCCAGCAAGGTGAGAGAGGCCTTGGACGTGGCATGAGAAGCCTCGCTGAGTTGGGAGTACAGGCCATAGTCTCGCTCCTTTGCCTTAGGGCATGTTCATGTGAGGATACCGTGAGTGTGACGATAATGATCATCTGGCTCAAATCAGGCATACGGTCATGGTTCAGTGCTCACAGACAGACAGATAGACGAGTTGGCCCAGACATGCCACAGACAGGGAGAAGAGACAGACTGACACACACACACACACACACACACACACAAACGCTGACAATGCGACCGAGGACAGTCCCTGTATGCGTTATCCTCCTTTACAGTCCGGGAGATAAGACGACTCAGAATTAATTACGCTACAGGCATCTCTAAAACGTTGGACGGCTTAATGCCTTTCACGTCAAGGCAGAGTGCTGACGGAGAGATGTTTCTCCTTGTTTTCCTCTCCATGGAGCTCCTCTTCAAAGGTTATCAACTGGAATTCCAAGGCAGGAATCAGAGAGGAGAGGAGGATGAAATAGATTTGAAGGGCTTTGATGAGAGTGGCTTGCGTTGAAAGAGGCTTTCAAAGCACAATGGGCTTCTCCGCGTTCATCCATTTCTTTCTTTCTCTCTCTCTCTCTCTCGTTTTCTCTCTCTCTCTCTGCCGCCCCCCCCCCCCCCCCCCCCCCGTCTCTATCAAAGATTTGTCAAACACGCACTGTGTTGACAGTGTCATACTTTCGCTCTGAGCTATGAACCCAAACTGGTGTTAAGGCAGATTTCTAGCATAATACCGCATGCCTGTCTCTTTCTATATCTCCGTCTTTCTCCTTTTCATGCCGCTGTCTGCCGCCGGCTTCGTGAGCCGGCTGTGGACTAACACCAACCTTCAGCAACAGGTAGCCCCGCCAGCCTCTTAATATCAAGGACTAGGGCGATGTGAAGAGTGATGGAAGGAGAAAGAAAATAAGTAAGATGTCATCTTTAATGTCAGACGCAAAATGTGAGCTTTCGTTATTTTCATTTTCCCACCCCGCCTGGCTCCTAAGCAATACTGTAACATTAGCCCTGTTGCTCGGAGCAATGCCCTGTCAGGTGGAGTTTAGAGAAGTGACTCTGACACAGTATCTAGTATCCCCTAGCTGGAGTGGGAGAGAGAGAGAGAGAGAAGAGAGAGGGAGAGAAAGACAAGGAGAAAGGAGAGAGGGGATTGGTGGTGGCAATCTGCAATCCCACTAAACTCATGACCTGTCATGTCTCATGTAACAGGCTATTTGCGATGGAGGACAAAGTTGAAATGTGTGCTTGAAAGTTATTCTACCAGTGTTTTTATATATAATTAATGTAGGCTGTTTGTAATGTCTATCTTAATCCTGGATAACAGTAACATTGCCTCTAAACTTTGTAATGTCAGCCAGGTCTTTTCTTACATAACACTAAATTCACTAAATAAAACACTAAAAGCATATTTGCAAAAAAATATAGTTTTTTCCAAGTCTTTCCAACCCTTGGTTGTTTGTTGCTGTTTCTTTTAATTGGTCAGCTTCTTCAAAACCATTTGAGTTAGAGATTTTTAATGATTGGAAATGAAGCCATCAGCAAATATGGTAGGATGTGGGAACTAGAAAGTAAAGTAGTGAAAAAAAACAAAAAAAGCATGTTGGCACAAACCTGACCTCTCCCAGACAGATTTCTAAACAAGTTTGAGGAATCACTCTCATTTCTCTGTGGCGGACACCTCAGGCTGTTCACTCTGACTGCATCTGGCACATTCATCCATCTACACCCATGACGTCCTGGCTCCCATACCCGCTCTCCTCCTCTCACCCTTACCTACCAACACCTCTCCATACTTCTTTACCTCACACACAACTGTATAGTTCCTCTCTCTCTCAGTCTGAATATTACCCCTCTGTCCAAATGTTGTCCTGTGCTGCAGTCTTATACAACTTTACCTCTTCGGAGTCTTAACCTCCCTTTCTCACTCTTTGTTTTCTGTTCATTTTGCTGCCTGTGCACAAACATGTCTCTCTGCTGTCTGCCCGCCTGGCAGGCAGCAGGTTTGAGGCCCATATTTAATCACCACAAGGCTTAACTCTCTCCGTCAGTGACGGCTCATTTGACGTGGCGGCCCTGGGCTCTCTCTTCCCCATTCCGTGCCAAATACAATAACTCCTCTCTTTCGTTACCCTGCTGTATTTTATAATTTCACTATTTTTCAATGTCAGGGCCGGCCCTTTTGAAGAATTTTTATTGAATTTCCTGCTGGACGCTGCTGCCGGGGCTATTTTTTCCAGCCCTCTCCATCACCACTCTTTCCCTCTTAAACTCTCCCTCCCTTCACATTTTCTTTTCTTTCTTTCTTTCTTTCTTTCTTTCTTTCTTTCTTTCTTTCTTTCTTTCCTCCATTCTTTCTTTCTTTCCCTTTCTCTCACATACCATTCCTTTCACCGATCATTATTATTTTTTATTTTATTTTATTAACATCCCGTTCTGTTTCACTGGTGATCTGTAACAGCAAATTAGATCATCATTTCAGCACCATCACACACTAAAGTACAATATGTCACAGTTACCACCAAATTTTAAGTCATAAAATATCATAGACAAACAGAACATTACTGTGAAATATACAGTAATCCCTGGATATTTACTATGAAGGTTCTTGTTACCCATTTATCTCTTATGGGTGATATTATCTAACCTTCCTCAGTTACATGTGTTCGCAATTCTTTAACATTATAAATCTTCTGCGGAGCTGTCATGAGTGTCTTGAAAGCATTAAAATGCCTGTTGTTTGACCAAATGGAAAGAGAGTGGATTCAAACAATACTTCACTCTTCCTGTCTCCGAGTTCACAGAAGTTAATGCATTTGGCAGTAGCAGATGCTGTTCTCCCTTTTGAGTTGTGTGAAAGAATGTCACCCAAGTCTAATCAAATTACAGCCGTTATAGCATACGTCAAACCTTCACTTTAAATTTCAGCCTCTTGCCAGTGACGCTTCATGGACTCTCTCCCTCCCATTCAGATACTTTGGTGGTGATAAAAGAGAGATAACATCTCAATGAGACCATGTTTGGAAGGTTGTGCTCTTTAGTAATGTGGCTATGGATCATATGGTTAAAATCAATGTCTGCTGATGTGTGGAAAGAAAGGGTTAGGGTTTGTGTGTGTGTGTGTTTGTGTGTGTGTGTATATCCGCATGCATGTGTGTGTGCCAGCCCTTGTGACCTCTTAATATCGCATCACATGTCTGATCTTATTCTTGTCTGCCATCTGAACTCCTGTCATGTGCTCCTTTTGCCAATCTGTCACACTTAATCTCAGCGGAAAGAAAATCTTAAAAGGAGAGCCTCGAGTGCCCCAGGAACGCTTGGGGTTGCGGGGAAAAAAAGAGAGAGAAGAAACAAAGGAGAAGAAGTGGAAGAAAATCACAACGGCGTACCATTTCAGGGCCATGAATGGCATCAATGATTCGCTGAGGGGGATAAACGGGGTGAGAGAAAAGAGGGGGAGAGATGAGAGAACAATGTGTCTGTTGTGCTTTAATCTGAAGTAAATCATCTGTCTCTCTCTCGCTCGCTGTCAGGTGTTGAGCTCTGCTCTCATCGCACAATGCTTCAAGGGTTGCCTGGTGTAGTGCTGTCCTAATGGTTTAGTCAGGTCTCTCTCTGCATCTCCCTTTATCTCCTCATCTTCCGTGCTCAGTATCTGTCTGTTTTGGTGATTCAGTGCCATCTGAACGAGAGCACAAAAGAGCCAGGCAACTCTCTTTAATGATTTTTTCTCTGTGTAGACTTAGCCCATACAGTAATTACACACTCGCTAAGTCGATGAGTACGGCCATTCTCGGTAAGGATGTTTGAAGTTCAATCATCCTATAAGCTTCGCCTCTGAAGAAAAACATTTATGGCACCGAAATGACAACACGCTTCACGGTTAGTGTAAATAATTCGGGGAGCTTTCAAATGCTCGCTGGTTTCGATCTGTGTCCTTGGAATGTCATGAGAGCGGCGAAAGTCATAAGTGTTCAGATCTAAGTGGCTTCAGACGCCGGTTTCCTAACACAAACCATGACCTCGCTCTGTGTTCGTGTGCCAGATGGGACAGCTGCTCCGGCTGCAGCTGAGCCTCTCTCCGTGTTCCTCTGTGTGTGAAAAGTTCATTTCCAAAAACGCTGTAAATCCATTTGGGAAAGCAACATCACCTGAAGTTCATTATTCGGTATGTCTAAAAAATATATATACAGTGTAGGTATTAAAATCTTTTTTTAACAAAGAAATTGATTTACTTAGTATCATAATTTGCTATCAATCATTTTATAAGAGTAGGCGACACTTTTTAAGAACTCTATTCAATTCAACTTTATTCAATGAAATTCGATAAATCAGTTCAATAAATTTAGTAATCTAATCTGTCATGTCATCAAGAGACAAAATGTGTAGCATCTCTGCTGACAATGCATAAGAGACTGAATTTATGGACTTTTTAGATCCAAATTTGGATGTAAAGGCCGATGAGTCCGGTTCATGACTGTACTAACAGTTATGAACCAGAAAATATGCCCATATTCCCATAATATTTCCCTGGGTACTATCCATAGACCATCCACTGTGTCCACACAGTCTCTCATTTATTGTCAAAGAAGCAGCTGTAGGATTTATCTTTTTTTTGGGACATCCTCAAGAGAATCTCGGTAAAGACTTGTTTATCATTTCCCTTTACCCAGAGAGGATTTTCAATTGCACATACAGAGATATTTTGGTGTTTATGCGAGAGGTGTCAGCTGAAATGTCTGCTGTAGCGCTCCACTATCTATCTCACACTCGCAAGTTTACAAGGGGATGAAAAAAGCTGGACTGTCCTCTCATTTATAAACACACTCAGCGGCGCTCCATTCGAAGCCCAGTTAAATGTTTTATGAGAGGGGCTTGAAGTTATGGACTCTACAAAACTGAGAACATATGGTGGGATGTGGGGCTGCTCTCTGTTTGACCTGAGCTATTGGCACTGGCAGCTTACATTAATATGTCAAATTAAACCAGCAGTGTTGTTGACAGAACAATTTTGACCTCTGTCAGAGAGAATATTCCTCTCTTGTACCCGCTCTCCTCTCCCTCTCTTTGTGATGCCCAGCTCCCGCCGCGCGCACACAAATTAGCAATTTTCAAACCACCTTCTGTTTAGCGTTTTATGACAAATTTCATTCTTGCAAATTTTCTTTCATTGGTTAAATTGATAATGTCATAATTGTCATATCTCATGACCAGATAATGGGAGACTTATGAAAGAAGTTATTCATGAGTGGCGGCTTGGACATTAACCAAATTTTTGTCCATGAGACTTCATGTCGGCAGCATTTTGTCATTTAAGTACTATTGTGACTGTTCTAGCCTGCATCACACACACACACACACACACACACACACACACACATACACACAGTCTTACTTGTGTCACTTTTGGGGTATTTACATAGACTTACATTAATTTCCTGGAGACTTACCCTAACCATAACCATAACCACTACTTGCCTAAACCTAACCCTTAACCTAACCTAAACCTAACCCTAACCTTAACCTAACCCTAACCTTAACCACTGACCCGGGCCAAAAATCAACTTTTTACCAATTGGGGACACGACTTTTGTCCCCGATTGCACAAGCTGTCTCCAATCAACTGGTCTTAAGTCTGGTGTGTGTCCCTGAAAGTGACTTAAGTCATACCCACACACACACACACACACACACACACACACACACACATCGTTCTACATTGCACTTTGTGTTGTGGTTGGTGCAACTCAAATCTGCCAATGTATTTCTCATTCATCAATGTAAGGTTGTGGTTCTTGAACTATATCCTCGATTGCCTACTTGTATCACTCCTTGAATTCACTAGGTGTGAGGAAAAGGACTGAACTCAGAGGCAGTGTTGGTTGGTGGTTGGTTTGTGTTTTGTTACTGTACTTGATTTCTGATTGTCAGTGTGTCTTCTACCACTGAAAACCACTAAAACATTTTCTTTGTTATTGGCTCAAATGCACAAGTTCAATGTACCTTGATCTAAAGGCTGTTGAAGATGTCTAGAAAAATATCTGGAGGAAATGCCGGTATACCATAAGGGTTAAGCAGGCCTGTCCTGAAATGTGTGTGGGTGATTCGGACTGTGCTGCGTGTGTGTGTTCCTCTCTCCTCTCATCTGTGGGTGTTGATATGTCGGCCTCCTGTTGCTGAAGAACACTTCACAGAGCTCCATCAAAGAGAAAACAGAAGAACAGAAGAACAGAGAAGGGGAACGAAGAGGGGGGGGAGGCATCAAAGGCCGATTCTCCCTACTGTTTCCACACGCTGGAACATCCCAATGGTAACAGCTGACAAGCCCCTCTATAAACAGCCCGCTCAGATCCTGCCAGCAGGATGCGCCCATTCAAAAGCAGTTTGCTCCCTGGGCTTTGTTTATCAAAGTGCTGCCTGGACGGCAAGGCAGAGCAGCACAGAGGAGGGGCAGAGCCGGGAGAGGAGAGAGGGCAGAGGGGAAAAGAGAGAGGGCAACAGAAATTAGTAAGATAAGAGGGACAAAGTGGAAGAGGGGAAGAAAGAAAGAAAGAAAGAGAGAGGGAAAGAAAGAGAGAAAGAAAGAAAGTGACGAAAGTGAAGTTGGCAGTGTTGAGGATTTGCAATCATTTAAGTATTTTCACTGGAAAAGAGAGAAAGAAAGAAAGAAAGAAAGAAAGAAAGAAAGAAAGAAAATGGAAGAAAGACAGAGACAAAGTTAGCAGTGTTGAGGATTTGCAATCATTTAAGTATAAGAATTGATTCTGTCTTTCACTGGAAAAGAGAAAGAAAGAAAGAAAGAAAGAAAGAAAGAAAGAAAGAAAGAAAGAAAATGAAAGAAAGAGACAAAGTTAGCAGTGTTGAGGATTTGCTATCATTAAAGTACAAGAATTTATTCCGTTTTTCATTGGAAGAGAGAAAGGGAGGAAGAAAGAAAGAAAGAAAGAAGTAAAGAAACAAGGAAAGAAAATGAAAGAATGAAAGAAAGAAAGAAAGAGACAGCAGTGTTGAGGATTTGCAATCATTTAAGTATAAGAACTTATTCCGTTTTTCATTGGAAGAGAGAAAGGGGGAAGAAAGAAAGAAAGAAAGACAGAAAGAAGTAAAGAAACAAGGAAAGAAAATGAAAGAAAGAATGAAAGAAAGAAAGAGACAGCAGTGTTGAGGATTTGCAATCATTTAAGTATAAGAACTTCTTCCGTTTTTCACTGGAAAAAAGAAAGAAAGAAAGAAAGAAAGAAAGAAAGAAAGAAAAGAAAATGAAAGACAGTGAGAGAAAGAGACAAAGTGAGCAGTGGCGAGGATTTGCTATCATTCAAGTATAAGAATCTATTCCTTTCTTCACTGGCCATTTTCTTTTGTGCCTCCTCTGAGGTCTCATCGCTTTCTTCCTCTGTGGTTTTCTAAAGAACACACGGAGGGCTTTGCGAGCCTTTTAAGTATCTTCCTGTTGTTGTCGAGCCGTTTGATTTTGCCCACTGGTGAGAAACACTGCTGAAAGCCCCGACTGAATTCTAAGTATATATTTGCTTTCAAGCTATATATATATTAAAATGTTTATGTCAGAAGACCAAAGCGAGTGGAGTCGGCCTGGGACTGTAAACGGAGTCCAGTCCAGTCTCCGTGTTTCATTTCCCCCCCGGTGAGCGAAAGGTGTGACTTAACACACGTTTCTCCCTCTCTCATCCTCTCCACTTCAAAGGCATTATTACTCAAAGACGTGCTTTCCACTTCAGCCGTGCCTCCGCTCGGTGTGTCAACAGGTTCCTCCCTCTCTCTCTCTCTCTCTCTCTCTCTCTCTCTCTCTCTCTCTCGCTCTATTTTCATTTCTCCTTCTTTTGTCGGGGCTTGCACCCTGTCACTCCATCGCCTCGGGACGGGAGATTGAGCAAGAGGGAGAGGGAGAGTCGGTAGAAGAGAAAGGAAGGCAAGGAGAGAAACAGAAGAAAGAAAAAAAACAGATATGAGCTAAGGATTCCACTTTCACTCCAAAACCCCCCAGAATCGAGCCTCGAACAGTCCGGCTCTTGCTGATGCTACCGTCTTACTTCACAGATCAAAAACCAGCAAACCTGGCGGAATAAGAGTGTGTTGCATTCCTCTCGGGTGATGACAGAGATAATCCACAGGCAGGTTTTGGTGCAGTGGAGCGTATAGCTGACAAGGCTGGAGTGACACACTGACACAGACTGGCACACATCACCTGAAACCCTCCCGTCTGCCTCGGGCCCGCGTTGGGAAAAAAAAAAAAAAAAATATGGGTCATGGGTGAAGACTACAAAGTCTGTCTTGCCGTAATCACACACACACACACACACACACACACACGCACGCACACACACACAAATCTCACTGTCTACAGCTCTAATCCTCCCTGTCAGACTTTGTGACAACATGATGGACAGATGGAGGGGAGGGGGAAGCGGCGCTCAGTGTTAAGTGGCAGGGTGACAGCGAAATGACAGTCCTTAGGCAACACACACAGCAGATGCAAAACAATAATCACACAATCCCTTCAGCCCCTTCACTCCCGATTTTGGCAGCGTCTCACCAGCGTGTGAAAGGTGTCCGACTCGCAGAAATGAACGAAATCTCTCCATAATTCAGTGTTGTTTCTCTTTTCTATGGACATATGATCTTGCGTCAATGTATCCTCTACTGGGGTTTTGTCTCGATGCTCCTTAGGTGCTGTTCTGAAGAACCAAAATTTCTGTGTGTGTGTGTGTGTGTGTGTGTGTGTGTGTGATCAGGCTTTTTCAACCTTTTCATGTCCAGGCCCTTCAGGATAGATAGCTGTTTGAGCGGGAACCACAAAATAAATTCAGAGGTAAATAAATCCTCTCATAGTGGCGAAAAATAAACCGCTCTTTGTTTCCCCAATCTTCAAGAAGCCCATTTTTAAGAATCCAATGTTGTCCTTATACCCTACCGTGAGTCATTTCCTGGAACCAGCAGCCAACTGGGAATGATAAAAACCTCTAACGATTCCAGTAAATACCGGTGCTGGGAGTCACAGCTCCCTAATACCTTGTGTACTCTCCGCATGGGCTGATGTGCCAGAGGCAACGCCCCCATTTGTCACTCTGTCAGAAAGATGGCTATGGTGCCGGTGCTGGTGGGGATATAAAGGAGGCTAGATCCCCCGATACAGCAGTCGTAAACAAATGGCGCCTCTGTTACGTGAGGAAGAGCAAAGAAATGGCTTTTATTTTTTCCACAGCTCATTAGATTCCCAGAATTTAGATTCGTAAGATCAAAAAAGTCAAAACAAAGATCTATGGTGGCTGAGTTGCAGTTTGTGGGGGTCAGCGATGACGAGGCCTATGGAAAAAACAAAGTAAGTAAAGTATGTAAATTCTCATATCCGCTTTCATAACCACCCTTTGTCTCTCTCAATTAAGGAAAATTAACAAGGAACGGCACTGCAGGCATAATGCAACAATACTTTATGTTGAGGTTTCTGTTAATGTAAAACGACCAAAAAAGATGATTGAAAATGCCAGGACAAAAACAACAACAAAAACAACTAACAGGCAAGGAACAATTTGAATAGTCCAATGCGAGACACACACACACACATACTGCACATCCCTCCCTTGTTGTATCTTGCCTACCCCCCCCCCCCCCCCCCCCCCATCATCGTCTCTCCTCTCCTGCCAAATCATTTCCACCAAATCCGTTTTGATACGACATCACAGCGCCCCGCAAAGTGAAGATAATCCTTGACATTTTTATCATTCACCCCCCTTTTATTTAGTCTGCGCTCCGCTCGCCTGTCTTGTTTGCTGATAAAATCTGCCAGCCAGCGCGAGCCTCGGCGGATCACACATCAAAAAGGTCCATTCCCCCCTAAGGGTGACGGAGTGTCAAAATAATATTCCTCTGTGTGCTTTGGGTGGCAGCCTAATTTAAAAACTTCATTTGATGATTTCATCCATTTGCATGTTGTTCTAGACCATAGTCTGCATCCCCTCCTATCCTGATCTGCCACACTACAAGATAACATTTGGGACGGACAAAGGTTCTCTAGATGGTTTCAGTAAATGCTGCATATTTTACGCTGTATGTCCAATCCTTACTGTAGGGTGCACACATGGGATGGATGACGAAGAGGTTTGGGTGGTGTGTCTGATGGTGTCGATGTCTGATATGGATGAATAAAATTGGAATAGACATTCTACACAACTTGAGGTCAGGAAGAAATGGGAAAGAAGTTATGAAGTGGAAAGAGAGTTGGAACCACGGATGAAACCCTCCCTCCCTCCCTCCCTCCCTCTCCTCCACCCATGGGAGACATGACAGCGCATGTGTAAAGCTCTGTGAAATGTGACTTGTGTCTCACTGCTGTGATCCTTTCAAACAGCCGAGATTTACACAACAATCATTTCCCTTGGCTCAGGCTTCTATGAAGGGTATGTCAATGGTTAAAAAGTCCACATTTGGTATGAACACAACCGTTTTACTGTGGCTGGTCTTTGTAAATATCATAAAACCCAGACATATGACATTTTCTCTTTGTAGATAATATCTGTAACAGAATAATTACCTTAATCTAAGAATATATTATTTGATTCTTGCCTGTTGGGCCACTGTTTTCCAAGACTTTAAGGGCTGCACAACTTGGTTCAGTGGAATGGACGGTCCTGGCCAGGCCATGGCTTTGATTTTAACGGCAGTAAGCACAAACACTATAAATTTACCGTCACAAGAGAGAGTTTTTTAATAGGCACTCAACTTTGCCAGGGCCATAACTCTCTCACTCTTACTTTCTCTCTCTATATCTCTCTCTCTTACTTTTTTCTCTGTCTCTTTTACTTTGTCCTTTCTCTTTTCTCCTCTCTCTTTCTCTCTCTCCCTCTCCCTCTCCCCTACTCCCACTATCTGCTAAGGTAGCTGAGGCAGCTGGCAGTGCTCAGTACTCGGTCTGACAAGGTACTTTGAAATAGCAATCACTGGGTTTATACTACAGGGAGGACTCGTAAATGTGTCGAGGGGAGAAATATACAATGCCATATTTCAATTTTTTCCCCGCTAAAGACGGAGAGTTATGGTCCCAGAAATGTGTACACATTACAGGTGATATAATACTATATGCTCCATCTTGTTCTGAAACCCATTCATCACGAGTGACAATGGAGGAAACTGCTTTTGGTTCAATCCCCTGTAACTCCCTCAGATACGTACACACGCACACACACACACACATACACACACATGCCCATGCATATATGACACATGTACAAATATACACAAACAAATACACCCGTGCTGCCTGTACCTCCCCGTGTCCTGAGTCATTTTCAGCTCTTCCTTCCCAGCAACCGCTTGGCAGAAACTAAAGAGAAATCAACCTTCACCCGCTAAATAACACCTCCAGTATAACCTTTTTACCAGATGTGTCTCTCAGCACTAGTTATGAGTTATCAGTGCCTCTGCCAATGACTTGAGTTACAGTAACACACTGAGGAAAGAAATAACTGAGTCAACATCACACGCGGATATGAGTAACAGAGAGCAAGTGGGAGTGAAATAACAGCAGCTCAATACTGGGAAAGAGCAGCACGGAAAAAACGATTGATAATAAACTAGCAGGATCCCTACCTGAAACGTACTTGATTTTATTAGTAAGAGGAATCTGCAAAAACAAAAACATTATTTAGAATTTGGTGGAAAAAAAAAAATCATGATATCATCTCACCTTGGAAAGTTGCTCTGAATATTTGGAGCTGGAGGGGGGTGGGGGTGGGGGGGGGGGGTGGGACTGTCCTAGTTCAGCAGAATCTGAGGTCAGCGGGGAAAATATTTCACGGCGGTGTCAGAGCACTCCGCACACGGTGAATAATGTTCAACATGACACCGTAATGCTTGTTCAGGTGAAAAACGGTTTCTCCACAACTTTCTGGGGCAGCGGTAATCATATTCCACGGAAGGGGGGGGGGGGGGGGGGGGGGGAGGAGGAGGGGTGAAATATGGCGCTACTTCACATTCATGTATTCATCCCGGGGAGATAAATTAGACCCCAGACATTTCAATCTAACTTCCTAAGTAGAGTACTTTGTCATCGCAAACTAAAGGGAAGGTATGTTGGGTGATCAGCGGAATAATTCATGACCCCTGCATTTTCAGAACTGGCAACACGGTACGGGATGATATCTCGCCAGCGTGTCCACACGTGATCTTCGCCGTAAACTGGGTGCAGTCGGCGAGTCAAAGGTCAGCGAGCCACATAATCACCATGCGCCAAGGCAAGACAAAACACTGCTTTCACTCGAAATAGTTCCTCATTTCTCGTTATGACAGCGGAAACCTCTCAGATGCGGTTTACAACGCAGCCCAGGAGAAACATGAATTGCGTCCTTTATCTTGATCTCTAGGCAGTCAAATATCACGCATAACATGAATTAGGTTGGTGGAGCCGTGCGATGATCATTTGTTTGAAGTGACACGGCTGGTAGGCGTCGATTTACTTACACAATAATGGGCTTTTAATTGAGCTCCTCTGTCCTTTGTAACATCAAAGCCTGACAAGTGGCCTGACAACGGCCCTTTCTCTCCTCCCCCTGTGACTGACAGGCACAACATGGCTGCCCTCATCCTTCTCAGCTTTCTCCTATGGTCACGACAGCACACAAGCTTGAAACCAGACACGTTTGCCAGAGGGACTGTCCTTTTATAGATGTGTCCTACAGAATTGGAAGTTAAAGTGGTTATCCCTTTACAAAACAACCGAATTACAACAGGGTAGTTTGGT
This sequence comes from Centroberyx affinis, assembly GCF_046629955.1. Taxonomy (NCBI): domain Eukaryota; kingdom Metazoa; phylum Chordata; class Actinopteri; order Beryciformes; family Berycidae; genus Centroberyx; species Centroberyx affinis. The sequence continues at coordinate 13,732 of NW_027284331.1, read as the reverse complement.
TTTATGCGACTCTACATCAGAGAAACTGCAACATGCATGCTTCAGCTTTGATTTATTTGTAAAGACAGAAACACAAATAAAGAAAGCAATCTCATTTACCACCTTCCAGTATTGCCATAGTCTGTTAAACCACAAGTCAAGTGTTATGACAGACTTTGTCTGGTGTGCTGGCATGTCTTGAGGCAGAGGAGAGGAGGCGTACACGCGGTGTGTGCTGAGCGATGACAGATGTGGGACGAAAGCTGAAACACGTCTCTCATTCTGTAATGATGTGTTTTGGGTTTGAAATGGTTGTTGCTGACCAGCGATTATGCGGGTATGCAGACAGCACACACAGCCTACATCAGGCATAGCTGAAAGTCCTGTGCGGCCTTTGGGTTCGTACACGGCGCATGGGTATCAGTCATTCCTGACATTTATGAATGAGGGCTGCACTGAGGGTTAAGTAAATAAACCCATCAAAGTGGGGAACATACAGGGAGCAGAGAGTCGCCTCCAGTGCTTCCTCTCGCTGTCTTTCACTTTTCTCGCTACTGCTCTGTTTAAATAACCCCCAGGGTTTTCTATCAAAGTAACTTATTGAATAGGGGGAATCAATGGGCGACATAGATCTCGGTACAATGCTCTGTACAGATAACTGCTTCCGCTTTGATTTTATAAACAGGTTGAGGATTAATGGGGATCCAGTATGAGAGCAGTTAACTTCTGTTGTTCTGCTGTTCTGTGAACTGTTTTGTTCACTTTCTCACTTTCTATAACAGAGAATCTGTGCGAAATACAAAAGGGCTTGGCCTATGATGAGAGGATACATTTAAAAGTAAGCAGACTTTTATTTCATGAATGGTGTGCCCTTGGAGATGTTCTTTTTATCAGTATGGGATCCTCAATTCAAATGTCAGTGTTGTAAAGAAGGGTAAAGTTGTGTTAACCACAACAATTTAACCAACTGCCAATAAATGATTATCATAGTAGTTCTTCATTACATATAGAGAAGCCATTAATAAGTAAGATACTAATGAATGTTGTACAACCTTGAGAACAAATCAATAATTAAAATAGTAACTAACAGGTTAACATACTGGTGTGTAACATATTAGTACCTGATCAATGCTGCCGCACAAAGAATAAAACAGTTGTAATGAAAATTGTAATTCTATTGGTCTTTCAGGGAGTTGTCCTTATATTCCTTATATTCGGGGCTGGCTGAATTATTAACCAAAGTGTTCAAACAACTGCCCCTAATTATCCCTTAACTGGTTTGGGTTAACTGAAGGGCAATTACATTTTCACACCTGAGGATTGGATGTTTGATTGCCTTGCACGCCAAACAAATAAGAGAAGCAACAAACTTAAATGAGAGTAGCACCAAACTTTTTTTTCCTCCCAGACTTCATCTATAAATTACTACTATCAACAAAACAGATCTGACCAAACTCACTGTGAAAATATGCTGTAGTGCCTGACCATGAATCCCCAAATCCCTGAGTAAACTGGTTGTTCGCATTGCACAGTGAGCTCTATCAAGTAAAGCTCTAGTAAAGTAAGAGTTGGACCAAAATAACAGTTGAGATCTTAAGCTGGTGCTGACTAACTTTGGTAGGACTGGAAGATGTTCAAACACTATCTCGCAAACCCGAGCCTCCGCTAACTGCCTTAACTTGTGCCTAATCAATAATTATTTCCAAACTTGTTCACCTTCACATACAAAACCAGTTCGATATTTAGCTCCTTTTCCCTAACAGGTAAAGAATTTCTGTTTGCTTACTCTCAATTGCTGCTATCAGGCACTTCAACACTTGCTTATGTATGTTTCCTATAGTGAATGGGTACAAGACTGGAGACCTTGGCCGTCCCGATGACTCCAGACCAGTCAGAGCCTGTCAAGATTTCTTCAAACCTGTTTGATTTTGTTGGGCCCGGTCTGGCCGCGCTCGAGGAGCGTGAACTGTTCCAAGACTTGCCCAGACTGAAATCTGACAGCAATACTAGTAACAACCAATGGGAGTTTAGCTCAAGGGGGGAAGAAAAATGAATGAACTGGATGTGAACTTCCAATCACATGGACGTTTTACATCATAGACATTCCAGAAGAAATCTCTGGCAAAATTCTTCTCCAATGTTATCCTTGTAATAATGTGACTTCAAATACATTTGTGATGTAAATGTAACAACAAGCAAGAAGCAATAAAACAACCATTTTTTGTACTGTATTTACAGTGAACTGGACAAATGGAAAATGTTTCTGAATGACAAACTTGCAGAGTGTGTGATCCCTTGTCTTCATGTGTGTAACACCCCAAGTAGGTTTGCTTGTGCCATGACCAAGAACCCACAAGCCTGCTGCACTTATCCTGTCCATATCATATGCCTAAGTGCCAGTTGCGCTTGTTGAACTGCTACTTTGGGGAAACCGTTTCCATCCAGCTGCTATAAAGAGCTGGGTCAGACTCAGTGTGAAGGTCCAGTGTTTAAACAGTGTTTCTTTGGTCATGTGTGTGAAAGGGGCATCAATGTGGGAGAAGGGAGAATCCTTGATGGATGCCCACTCCTAGCTGACAGATGCAATAAGCATGGCGTCTGATTTGTATCTGCTGAAGTCTTTCTAACAGCATGGAGATCAATGTGAAACGATTGCCAGGCTGCTGTGTGGAGTGAAGGCTACAGGGGAGCAATGGAGAGGTTTGTTTAGTGCCTCCAGGGCCGTGCAGTCACAATCAATTTCCCTGCACCAGTCAAAAAAGGGTCCCCTGGATCTTTCAGTTGCCCTGAAAAGTAGAAGTAATTTTTTACACCACAGCAAGAATCAGAGTGGATGTCAATCTGTAGATATATGATGGATGGGCTGTGGTTTAGTAGACAGCAGAGAAGGCGGGGCTTGGGACTTGGACCAAATAATGGGTGAGAAAAAGATGAGAATTATTGAGGACTGGATCTGCCAAAATCAAAAATAAATAAATGAATAAATAAATAAATTCAGAGATAAATTAATAAATGAAATATATGTGCAAGTAATTTTAAAGAGAAATATATGTACACAGAAATAAATAAATAAAGTCAAATCTGCCATTCGATGGTGAACTGTTCTTTCACCAACCCAAAGCAGATTTACAATGCAGACATGTAGAGAAACAGGCTAATAAAACAGCTTCCACAGGCAGTATGTGAGACGGCCGTCCAACTGCTGCAGCGTAACGGAAAATGTGTGAAAGTATAAGATTCAGGTGATGAGCTCCTTCCTCCAAGTGGCTGAAAACTACAGCGTTAACCTCTGTGTCAGTAGCTGCACCTAACTGGACCAAATTGTCAGGGTTAGTGCTCACTGCTTCCACTCAAAAGAGTAACCTGGACTAGTATTTTCAGTTACGTTAGCCCCAAGTCTCAAATCTCTGGCTATCACTCGCTTCTATGCAGTCATTAGTGTACAACTAATAATTAAAAGCAACTAAATCTACTATAACTATGAGTAACTATTTTCTCCTGGTACACAGAACTCTAAAGTTCTAATGAAAAAAAAATGGTTATACCCTTCTAATCATAGTTTAACCTATTTTGGTACCATACAAAGACCTTTATGTTGCCGATATTAGGTAGAAATAAAATGGTCTTTATCATATGAAAGAGTTGGATTAAATACAAAAAAAAAAAAAATCTAGGTCACATTTTATTTGGACAGTCCAATGGTGATACTCAACTTTTTATCAAGTGGCTATAATGTGTCTCTAAAAAGTTAGAAATGTGGTTTAGGATTAAAATACACATACACATACACAGAATAAGCAAGTGACATTTTGTTGACCATCTACTTTTCGTGACCTGATAAATTGTTGAGTGTAAAAATTGGAATACCCAAATTAATTGTTACCAAACTCTATATAGTGCCTTAAAGCGTTTAAGCCTAGAACCTTTTTTGATGCTCAAACCTTTTTCTTTTAGAGTAAATGGTAGCCAGCAGGCAGCTCTGGGTTTTTGGAACAAGATACTCTATAAAAAGCCAAATCTAGAGGGGTGTGAAAAAACACCTTTGATGTCAGATGAAATTTCAGAGAACAGCACAGTACAATCTGATTGCAGGCTGGCGTCCTCTGGCAGCATGATCTCTCTGGATCATTCCACCCACAGAACATGCTGAACGCATGTGTGGCGTTGCGAAGGTGTGTGTGTTTGTGTGTTTTTGTCTGTGTGTGTGTGTGTGTGTGTTTTCCATGGAGTGGAAAAATCTCTGCTGATTTAAATATTTGAGTGCACTAGTGATTAATAAGATTAGTATTGGACAGGTGGACACACTGGAGAATAAAGCAAACAGAGACAGAGCGTTATATGTGCAGTGTGTGCATTAGCTGACTGATCAGTGTGAATGACATAAGGGGGTGTTTAAGTATGTAAATCAAAATTCAATGTGTATGTGTATATGTTTGTGTGAGTATGCGTGAGCCAGTGTGTGTATTTGCTATTTGGTTCTTTATGTCTATATCTTTACATAATTTTAGGGTCAGCAGCTGTCTATTGGCCTATATGTTCCATCAAACTCTACCAGTCCTTTATAGACAGAATAGCTGGATGTGTAGAGATAAGTAAACATGAAACCATGATACATGTTCCCCTGATTTTAATTCATTTTCAGAGGAGTATTTGTCAGGCATCTTAAAAAAACTTCACACATTTATAATTTCAGAATAGGTCAGGACACATCTGAAGTTGAATGCTCTATAGATCTCTAACCATCCACTTTCCCAGGGTTATGAAAAGCCACTGCCTTTGACATCAAAGAGAAAAATGAATAGACCATCAGTCAGACCCTTCGCCTTTTAGTGCAGCACAAATAACATTTATGCGGTGCTGTCGTAATGGGAGTCTTTAGGCCCCGTTTAGATCCATCTTTCAAACTGGGTTCCCATTGTTTTGCCATGTGCTAGTGCTTTGATTATGTTCTTAAGATAAGGGAATGAGAGGAAACCTGTCCCGAATTCACCAACAACAGGAAACAGCAATCACTCGCAGACAGTGTGCCACTGCTGTTAATGACCAACTTCAAGGCAAGTCATGAGAAGTTGAAGAGGAGACCCCTATTGTTTAGTCTGGCCTCTTTCTCAGCACTTGGCCTTCTCTGGCTTTTCTTCTGACCTGCCTCCTTTTGTCTAAGTATTTCCTCTCTCCTCCCACAGACCTTCCCCTTGTTAATATGCATGGTCCTGAAAAGGCCCAGACCTGCATGACGTCTGTCTGATGGGAGGTGAAGCTGACAAGGAAAATGTTTGATTACCTGCGTATTAACACCACTACTACAGATGGAATAAAGGTGAAGTGAAGAAATGATTGTGAATTTAAATGTCTACACAATTACCAGGCATTTCCTCAAGAGCTTACAATATTCAGCATTTTACAAACAAATGTCTCACCCTATGTGATCTTATGTCAGAGGAGGTCAAGTCTCCTTTCTCTAGCTTTCTCCTGATCCAACTCCCTCATTACATTGGGACCTGGATCAACTGACACTAATGCTTTTGCGCTCATCAAAATGTAAGATACAGATCTACTGACCAGGCCCATAAGATTTTTACACGTGAAAAATATGGAAAGAACTCGACTCACAGACTTATGGTGTTTTTAACCTGATGAATATGCATATTGAGGGGTGTCAGTTGTAAGGCGCAAAATGGAGGAGGAGATTATTCAAATGACTCTTCACATGTGATTCAATAATAGCAGAAGGAGCTATTTAGTGTGTGCTGTTTCGCACCTAAAGAAAGCATGCTGTAACCTCTCAATTTGTGCTGAATTAACCTAGTGTTGTTTGCTGAATGCTCTACAACATGGAGACAGCTGATGGAAAACACAGTTTCATGTTTACAACTTTAGTCAACGACACTTAGCACATTCCATCTCAAATATAATTTCAGAAGCCTTCACATAATGTAGTGTGTTGTTTTCTTGTGGCATAATGTTGTGTATTTTCTGTTCATAGGCTATATAAAGAAATGAAGGAACAGCTTTTGGTCCATTGTTACATTAGACGCGAAACACATAGATCCATGTCTACTTTCAATTCACCTGCAAAAAGTATCACTCCATCTTTTCCTTCATCTGCAGTTCCAAGCACCAGATAGCTCCTTAAATGAGCCGACTTCATCTGCAAGACAGGTGTTTGTAGATCAGGTGCAGAGACAGTGGCATGTTTTTGTTTTTTTTTTGTTTTTTTTTAACATTGTAATTGTTTGTGCCCTTAGTTCTTAATCTGGGCCTGTATGCCCAAACTTCATTGGGCAAATCTCTGCCCCTGCTGTCTGTATTCTCCCATCACCACACTGGTAATGTCTCCTCTGTAGTGGTGTGGACTGCGACCTTGTTTCCTGATGAGTTGGTGCTCACACACTCTCCTTATCACAAATGGGACACTGATGGATGGCTGTTGGTAGGTGTTGTGCTGTTTAGGGCGTGAGGTCAAGGTGACAGTTGCCTCAACCAATTGTTATTGAAATGTCGACTTAATGCTGATGTTAGTTTGTTAAAAAGGCCGCTAATGATTCTTTGTCAAAATAAGAATTTTTGAAATAAACTGTGTGCAGATTGCTGTTTATGGTGCTAGGAATAAACACTGTGCTATTGCGAAAGGATTAATTTATTACCCTTTGTTTATAATTCCATTTGAACCATAGCTCTTGAAGATTAAGGAGGACACTGCGAGAGATGTACAAATATTCATCAGCTTATTCACATTATGCAGCCTTTTGCCCACAGGTTATGAGGGATTAGGAATGATTTCGCACTCAATTGAGGCTGCTAAGGATTCAGAAAATCAAAGCCCCTCAGACTCCGACTATTTCGGGCTGCCTCTAATAGTTCTTGTCAGCCGTAATTTTTAAGTACTTTAACCAATTCATTGTATAATTAGGTTAACAAAATTAGCTCATTGCAAAGTCAGTCAGCAGGCGGTAATGCAATAAAGTTATTAACATTCCAGATTTATAGAGCCATTAATATAGAGTCGATCTGTCTTTATCACATTTTTCTTCGCTGGTTACAAAAATGGCATAAAAGAATAAAAGAAAATGGACTGCAGTGTGTCATGTTCTGTAGACTTTATTGATTTATGTGCTCAAATATGCTGAGAAGCAAAACACAAAGACAAATTATGTCACTCCACATGTCAAAATTAAAAACAAAACTGAAATTTTAAGTAAGAGGGATAAAGGGAAAGATTCAAACTTGATGAACTCGTACTCTAATGACTGATTCAAATGTTTAGGGCATTAGTGTGTTTGATTTTGTCAACAGTTATACTAGGTTCATGGACTGAAATAACATGTTTTTCTGAAGGCTAACGCCCTTCCAAGATTGATTTAGTTTAAATCCAAAATCTTCATATTGTCCAAAAGTTCAAAACAGTGCCCATACATCATAGAGCACTTTGGGTATTTTACCACGCAAGAAAATAGCATGGCGAAGTTCTACTTTTTCTAAGCCCAGGATGTGGGCCAGTTCCCACACCAATGATTTAGCTTTGAGCTACTGAGAGATGTCGTGAGTGCATGAGCAGCATAGAAAGACCGTTATGTCTAGGGGTAAAGAGATAAATTAGAGCTAGACAGGGGACTTCTTGTTCTCATGCCAGTGAAATACGTAATGCAAATAATAATGATAACAGTAGGAAGAATGGGAATAGCATAGGTTCTACCAGTATCTGCAACACCATTCTTCCACAAGGTATTCCAGCATTTGGTGTTTTGATAATGGACTGCATTTATATTATAGATAAGATGGTGAAAAACGCCTTCACTATATTTAATGAGTGCTCAATTGTGGAGATGTGACTTGGACAGCCAAGGTGAGAACAGAAGAGCAAGTGGAGGGTCCATGACTAGGCATAAAAATAAAAAGTGCGTATCTGCGTAGGATAAGATCACAATACAAAGTTGGCAAAGAATTCTTGCACACAGCATTGAAAAGGAAAGTGGGCATCCTGGAAGACTCTACTCCCATCAGGACAGAAATGCCTCATCACACAGGATGAATGTGGACATGCAGGATGGCTTTGTATTTGTTGGCATTGACCTTGCCCCAAAAAGGGTTCAGTGGACCTAAACCATGCCAGGAAAATGCACCCATACCATGACAGAGCCATCAAAATGTGGAAAACAAGCACACGGGCTTGTAAACTTATTTTGGTGTGTGCCACACATGCACCCATCTGCTTGTTGACAACAGGGCGACCGATGACTCATCTGACCATATGACTGTTTTTCCACAGCTCAGTCGACCAGTGACTTTGTTCTTTGCACCATTACACTTGCAAAAGTGCATTTTTAGTTATAATAAGGGGTTTGCGCACAGCACCCCGACCAAAGTATGATCCCTCTCTGTGAAGTTATCAATGGACTGTTCTTGGTGCCGGCTCAGGCCTTAGATCTACATTCGCAGAACTGATTGTTTGCCTTGTTGCTTGCTGTTTTTACTCGCCACTGAAACCAAAGCGCCAACATCACAGTCTGGCAGTACACGCTTCTATCCACAGTTGCCCCTAGCTGATGTTTTTTTTCCCGTTAGACTTCCATACCAACCTCACCACAGCCACGGATCCTTGTGAAACATCAGTGAGTTGAGCAGTGTTCGTCACTGAAGCTCCTACTACAAGTCATTGAAATCTCTTTTCCAAGCCATGGTGGCCGACATATTTGGCAACTGAATTCGCCCATCAATTTTGTACATGATGCTAGCACTTGGTAATTTCTCAGATTGGCAGCCCCTAATGGTGCTGAGATGTAACTGTTTGAATTTTGTGGACTTCAATATCCAGAAATCATGTAACGTGATGTCAGTGAACTGCACACGCCATTGACCTAATTGTTTCTTCTTAGTAGGTGTTGGGTATTGGAGGCGGTGAGGAAAATCTTTTTGCAGAAGTGCTTTCTTGCTGCTGGTAAACAGGAAGTTTCGTATTTCACTCTTACGTAGTGATTTGTCACTTCCTGTGCGTGGAGAAGATTTCCTGCCAGTGAACATGCCAACATCAAAATAATAAGAATAATAATTTCGGCAAATGGGGCCAATCTACAACATTTCTCTTAGGGGGGATTTTACGCTCTTCTTGGTTGCAGCCCCAATTCATTATTTAGGCTGATAAGACAGGTGAAGGGGCCATACATAGCCTACATGAGGGGTTTCATTCCGAAATGCTATATATTTTCTTTCAGCCTATCCTGATCCAGTAAAATACTGACACAGTACATATCTGACAGTGAGGCCTATCTGTCCATAATTTTATTCCAGTATCTTTCAAGGTGATGAATATACAGATAGATGTTTATTCTTTTAGACATGTCCTGCTGAAATAAATACATTTGTAGGGATTGTTTTCGTGTAAAATTGGTAGCTTTGGGACATTAGGCGGTTTTACGATGGTAATAGGAGTGTGGTTGTTCCATGGTAAAATGTATTGAAGGGACCTGGACTCAGCAAGCAAGGGGAGCGGAATAAAAACAATTTTGTGAGATAAAGTGATAGTGGGCACATTATATTATATTATAGTATATTATAGTAAATAGTATATTGTTGGAAGTCACATGAAGGTAGGGTCTTTTAAGGAAAGAAAGCATAAATTAACCTACTGTTTTCCTTATAAGTATAGGCCTTTTTGATTTTTGTTTGTAGTGGTGAATGTTTGCCTTGTGATGATTACCGACCTGAGGTCAACGTTTCCTCCTTTTTGTTTACCTCCACATCACTGCTTTAGCAGCCACACAGTGGAGAATGGCACTTGGGCACGTTCAGTGGATAGTCAGTGTTGAGGATGACGTTGCTCCGCCTTCATGCAAATGGTACTAGCCCATCTCATTACTAATGCGGCCACCCACCATTGGACGGCGGCTCCTTTACTTTGAAGTCTCCCTGTTGTGATCTCACACACAGCAAGCTGGTGAAGTCCAGACCGGAGAGGCAGCGATACAGCGGAGGCTTTTTCCTCCGACCGCTTGGAATCTAGAAAGTGGACCGTGTTCATTTTTGCCTCTACAGAAAGGACATTGTGGCCATTTCTGCCGACCTCTGCCTTACAGCGATACACTCGGCGATCCAAAACGTCTGGAAATAAAACTGGAATTGGAGCTATAAGTAATGAAACGATGCTTCAGTCGTAATCGCGTACCGGACTGAAAGGACTGGCTTGTTCGTCCTTTGGGACCGTTTACGGAGTCCAGCTGTATGGGGGACATTAACGGTGTGTTCATGGATTACAACTGCATTTAAACGTCAAGGACATAATCTTTTCATAGGCTATTTTGGACCAAAGTAACGCATATCCCAAAGCTCGGCGCCCCTCTCCAATGAAAGATATTTCTCTAGAGTCAATTACGCATCAAGTAAGCAAGCGGACCGAGCGTGTTGACAGCAGTGACAGTAGAAACTCTCGTCCCGGTGCCGTGGTGTCTTTGTTGACCCCTCTGGACCCTATTCGGCAGGCGAAGCGACTTCCTATCCGAGTTATCAAGATGTTGACTGCGCACACAAGTCACTTGCTGCACCCGGAGTACTTACAGCCTTTGACGTCCGCCCCAGTGAGCATTGAGGTATTTATTTTCTTTCCAAAGAAATGTCAACGTACTTTTTTTTTTTTTTTTTTATAAAGAACCATTTGTTTTTCCACACACAATAGCAACGTTAGGCTTCCTGTTTTCACAGCAACATGTGTAACCGTTTAAGGGCTATTACTGCATTTTGTCATATCGCGAGTTAGATAAAGAGTAACCCTAACTTATTCCCTTTTTTCGTAGGGAAGTAGTTAGCATAATAACACAGTAATAGTCACCAACCTTTCCGTTTTCTGTCTTTTAAGCTCACCTTAAACTTTGACATTCGCTTTAGACAACTCTCGAGACAACAAACAAATGCTGAGACTGGTCAATTCCCCTGCTACTCTCATACCTCACTATACATTAGGTACACTAAGTACAATACTGTACCTTACTATGCTAATGATTTGCCCACCAAGACCCTGTGTAGCTGCTTAAGTGCATAATTTATGAACAATTCAGGAATACAACAGTTCAGGAATTAAATGGAATGTATGCCATTATCATACAGATTACATATATTCGTAATTGCTTATGGATTTTGTAATTAAAACAGACATTTTGCCTACCCAAGTAATGTCAACTTAATTATAGTTATAATTAATAGATAAAAATGTATATCAACAGTTTATAGGACTACTGTTGTTGTTGACTCCAGTGAAAAATCACAGAGCTAATCAGAATCTATATTTTGTTGTAGCTGGATGCCAAGAAGAGTCCCCTGGCCCTGCTGGCACAGACCTGCTCTCAGATTGGTAAACCAGACCCTCCATCCTCCTCCAAGCTAGGCTCAGTGTCCTCCAGCAGCCAGGGGGACAAGGAGCCCAGCGGCCGGTCGTCCATCTCGGGCCTGAAGCTCGGGGAGCACCGCCCCTCCCTGGAGGACAAGTCTAGCTTCAAGCCCTACAACAAAGGGGGCGGAGACTGTCGCAGAGACGGGGTGACCAGCAGCAGCTCCAGTGGCAGTAGTGATAAAGCTGGCTTCAGGGTGCCCGGCAACAACATTAGCACTAATGGTAATTCGACCAACGGCCAGCAGTCGTTTCCACCCCACGCCATCTCACCCAACTCTAGAGCAGGCAGCGGCACCCCGCCGGGACACACACAGCAGCCGCCGCAGCCTCACAAACAGAGCCAGTCCCCCGGTGGACAGCAGACCTCACACTCTCAGACTCAAAATGGAGAAACTGTACATGAGCAGGGCAGTCCCAACAGCTCGAGCAGCGTTAATAGCGGTAGCAGCCATCTCAAAAAGGATGCTGAAGTAAACAAGGCAAACTTGGACAGTCCACACCTTGCAAACTCCAGCCACGTTCGAGCCAGCACAAACTGCAGTAACGGCAGCTCTGAAAGTGGTTCCAACCATGAGGGGGGTAAGGTGGACTCCCAGCCTGCCCAGCCTAACCTTGGCCCTGGACACATTACACCCATCTCTCCTTACAAGACAAGCCAATCCCTCTTCCCCTGCCCTCCTCTAATATGGGCTACCATGGATCTGTAGTGGGGGCCTATGCAGGCTACCCGTCCCAGTTTGTTCAGGGCTGGACCCTACCAAGTCGAGCCTCAGTGTGGGAAGCATGGGAGTTCCAGGAAAACACCCCAGCTCCAGCCCTCTCACCGGCGCTTCCCCTCCCTCCTTCATGCAGGGTTTGTGTAGGGATCCCTACTGTCTAAGCTATCCTAGTGTATCCCACCTTGGCGGAAGCAACTGCAATTCCTGCATCCACGACCCTTCCTCCACCCTCAAATCAAGCTTCCCGTTGGTGTATCCCTCCCACCCCCTCCACTCTCTCCATCCCAGCTCCCTGTCATCCAGTGTGACCTCCTCCCTCTCCCATCCTCTCTACACATACGGCTTCATGCTTCCCAATGATCCCCTGCCTCACGCATGTAACTGGGTCTCAGCTGGGGGGCCGTGTGACAAACGTTTCACCACCTCGGACGAACTCTTGGCTCATCTTCGCACACACACGACCATGCCTGGAGGAATGGACGCTAAGCTGCTCTCCACCTGCCCCGCTGTCTCCTCCTCTGGACCTGCTGCCTGTCACCTTCACCTCCCCCACCAGAGTAGTCCAGCCTCCATGCCCGGCTCCTTCTCTCTCAGGGCCCCCCCAGCCTGGGTTTAGCTCGCTACCACCCCTATAGTAAAGTCCATCTGCCCCCTGGACCAGCCTCCATCCCCCTGCATTCTCTGCCCACCACAGCTCCATACTACCCTCACTACGCTCTCTACAGTCAAAGACTGGGATCTGCCTCTGCTCTGGGCTATCAGTGACACACGCACTCCATCTACTTACATGTTTCAGTTCCTTAAATACTTATTAATGGCAAGTCACTGCTTCCTCTGTCCGAAGACTGTGGATTCAATTGGAAATAATGTGGTAGCTCAAGTCCTGGATTTTGACTTGGCAGCCTCTTCACACTTCCCAGTGTTTTCTATTAGATTTGATGTTCGTAACCAGGCTGAGGTCTGTTCCTAGAGGTCAGAGGACAGATGTGGCTCTTGCTTGTCTGCACATTGCTTGGATACTGTCCATAATGAAACAACAAGACAGGACTGCCCAGAGGTGACTTTGGCAGCACCAGGCTGGGCGAAATCATGGTAGGATGCTTTGTAATCGCTCTTGGATGTCCAGGGTTCATGCTGCAAGTAATGATTTAGTGCAGAAAAAGATGATGTGGCAGGAATGGCAATAACCTTCAGCCATGGGGTGGAGTGTTGTGTGGAAGCCTGGCCACGGTCGCTTATTCCTCACAAGAGATGCATGTAAGCTTGACACAGCGTACACGTTTATTGTTTATTCAACCTCATGGTTTGAGATTTGTTTATCTTCCTTACATTTTGTTTATTCCTACTGAGAAATTGTATTTATTTTATACTGAGCGCCTGGCTTTTATGTTTACTATACAAATCTATTCTCATTTTACAATCCTATAAGCAGATCTTTGGAAAACCACATGAAAGTTGTTGAATATGTTGTGTCTTAACACGTTTCTTTTTGAGAATGAATGTTAAAATCACATCTCTTTCCGGACTCCTTGGCTTCTTGATTTTTATTTGTACAGCAAATGAATAAAATTGAGATGTGATATTTTTTGTAAAATATTTGAGTGGAACACCAGGCGGTGATATCCATTTAATGGGAGGTCATATTTTGTTAAATAAA
>NW_027284330.1:12500-23070 GCF_046629955.1 Centroberyx affinis | reverse complement strand
GGAGGGGAGAGGAGAAGAAAGGAAGAGGAGAGATGGGGAGAGGAGAGGTGAGGTGAGGTGAGGAGAGGAGAGGTCAGGAGAGGAGAAGAGAGGGAGAGGACAGGATAGGATAGGAGAGGAGGGAGGAGAGGACAGGAGAGGTGAGGAGAGGAAAAGAGAGAAGAATTAGAGACAAGGAGAGAAGGAGAGGAGATGAAAAGAAAGGAGGGGTAGAGAGGAGAGGAGGGAAGAGGAGAGGAGGGAAGGAGAGGAGAGGAGAGGAGGAGTGGAGAAAAAAGCAGAGGATAGGTGAGGAAAAGAGGGAAGAATTAGAGACAAGGAGAGAACAAGAGGAGCGCAGAGGAGAGAAGATGAAAAGAAAGGAGGAGAGGAGAAGGATTGGAAAAGAGAATAGAGGAGAGGGAAATAGAGGAAAAGAAAGGAGGAGAGGGAAATAGAGGAAAAGAAAGGAGGAGAGAGAAGAGAGGACAGGAGAAGAAAAGAAAGGAGGAGAAGGATGAGTGAAGAGGAGGACAGGTAAGGAAAAGAGAGGAGAGGAGATGGAAAAGAAAGGAAGAGGAGAGGAGAGAGAGAAGAGAGGAGAGGAGAGGAGAGGAGAGGAGAGGAGGAGAGGAGAGGAGAGGAGAGGAGGGGGAAAGGAGAAAAAGGAAGGGTGAAGAAAAGAGATGAGAGTGGAAGAAAAAAGAGGAGGAGAGGAGAGATGAGGATTAGAGAGGAGGACTCGAAAGGAGAACAGAAGAGCAGAGGAAAAGATTGGAGAAAATAGCAGAGGAGAGCACAAGAGAGGACAGAAAAGGAGAAAAGACTTAAGCTAAAAAATACTGACCAACATCTAAACTAAACACTCAACACCCTTAAACAGTCAACCCCCCCCCCCCCCCCCCCCCCCCCCCCCACGCCCCCCCCTCCCCTTCCTCCCCCCTCAGGCTCCGCCCACCTCCTGCTCGCGGTACTGCAGCGGCAGCGCCACCATGTGTTTGCGCAGCGTGACGACGTGCAGCCGGTGCTTGTCCACCGCCTCCCTGACGCCCCGGTGCTTCTTCAGCAGCGACTGGGTGGAGTACTCGTCGTGGCCGAAGTCCTCGCTGGACACCAGGCGGTAGGCGTCCTGCAGCCAGGCCAGCAGGTCGTCCGTCTCCGTGGAGAACTGGAAGAAGTTGAGCGCCTCCTGCAGGTGGCCGAGGCGCTGCGCCGCCTGGTCCTCCAGCCGCTTCCACTCCCCTTCACCTCCATGATGCGCTCCTGGATGCCCGCCGTGCCGAAGCTCTTCTCGCTCAGGATCTGCTTTCCTCGCTTCATGGTGTTCTGGGAGAGGGGGCGGGGCAAGATGGAGGAGGTGGGGGCAGGATGGAGGAAGAGGGGCAGGATGGAGGTGGGGCAGGATGGATGGAGGCGGGGGAGGATGGAGGCGGGGGAGGATGGAGGAGAGGGCAGGATGGAGGAGAGGTAGGATGGGAGGCAGGGGTAGGATGGAGGTGGGGCAAGATGGGAGAAGAGGCAGGATGGAGGAGGGGCAAGATGGAGGAGGGCAGGATGGAGGCAGGGCAGGATGGAGGAGGGGCAGGATGGAGGAGAGGCAGGATGGAGGCGGGGGCAGGATGGAGGCGGGTGCAGGATGGAGGAGGGGCAGGATGGAGGCAGGGCAGGATGGAGGCGGAGCAGGATGGAGAAGAGGCAGGATGGAGGAGGGGCAGGATGGAGGCAGGGCAGGATGGAGGAGGGGCAGGATGGAGGCGGGTGCAGGATGGAGGAGGAGCAGGATGGAGGAGGGGGCAGGATGGAGGAGGGGGCAGGATGAAGGAGGGGCAGGATGGAGAAGAGGCAGGATGGAGGCGGGTGCAGGATGGAGGAGGGGCAGGATAGAGGCGGAGGGGCAGGATGGAGGAGGGGCAGGATGGAGGAGGGGCAGGATGGAGGAGGGGCAGGATGGAGGCGGAGCAGGATGGAGAAGAGGTAGGATGGAGGTGGAGCAGGATGGAGGCGGGGCAGGATGGAGGAGGGCAGGATGGAGGCGGAGGGGCAGGATGGAAGAGGGGCAGGATGGAGGCGGAGCGGCGGAGAGTTTAAGCATTAGTCAAAGTTGTTTTACACTGCATGCAGGGAATTCCAGTCAACATATTAAAATTTCATAGTATGATTTTCTTAACCAAAATTATCTTGATATACGATATTATCTCGTATATATATAATTATTAAAAAGATGAAAACTTTAAAAACAGTACTGTAACATGCTTCAATCACTAAAAAACAAATTCATCACATCAATCACAAGACATTTGACTTTCTTCTCTGTTTTGTTAAAAAACAAAATTATAAAATGCTGGTCTAGGATAGTTTTAAAACAGATAACACAAATACAAATACAAATCAGCATCTAAAATAAAGTAAAATGTGTCTCAAATAAAGTCTCAACTGGTCTGTATCCACTTTCACTCAGTCAGCAACATGAAAATAACAATTTATTTATTTTGGGGAAAATAAAACATCAGTGATGACAGACGAGAGCCGCGGTTATCACAGTGGTCACGGTAATAAAAAATTAGTGGTGGTATCATAACCGTTATTGTTTTTTACAGCGATATATAGTAAAACGGGTATGTAGGAGGAGAAATGTTCTGTCGATGTTGCTGCAGTTCGTGCTGTTTGCCAATAGAAGTCAATGGAGGTCATGGGTTACTTAATGGCCCTTTAATGCACAGCAGCAGCAAAAAATAAACACATCTCTGCAGTCTTGACATCATCAGCGTTGGCCGTTTCCTGTTGCTGAGGACAGCCAAGATGGTCACATTCATTTCTGCTGCTGCCATGCGTTGAATTAAGTATGAAAATTAATCTTCTATAACCGGTGGCGTCCCGATTCAGGGAAAGAGATGGAGCAGTCTGGAGGACATGGCCACCAAAAATTCAGCCGTATTTCTTTAAATGTGCAGGTTAGTTTTGCAGTGATGTGTATTGTCAGTGACAGGACCATCCAGACAATTTGATGTGGAGGGCTTAGGGCCCAAACACTGAAAGGGCAGTGGGACCAGTGGGACAGAAAATACTACTAATATAGATTTACTTGGAAATGTAACAAATAAGCTTCAGTCTCTTAGGTCATATGCCATCATGGCGCTTTTAATGCCTTGCTTTAACCATGTTATCTCTAAAATAGCCTTAAAATTTAATCGAAATGCACCAAATAGACCAAATAGAATATCTTATCATGCTGCAGAGGATGGAATAGAACCAAAAAGAATTTTGTGGGCAAAATATGACGGGTCAGCCCCCGTCTGTGAGGTTCTGTATAAGGATAAAACAGAATACACAATCTGAGATGACAGGAGGGGAGAGAAGGAGCGGGAAGGGATGCACACACAGAGCAGAGACTTGACACACACACACACACACACACACACACACCACACACACACACACACAGGACGTTCAATGGCCGACATTATCTAAGAACCGGTACCTTCAACACCTACCCAGCATCACACCAAGACCTGTAAGATCTGACCAAACCTCTAAGATAACACCAAGAATTTAGATTTAGAGACTTACAGTAGAGTTACAAATATCTTTCAGGAATATCTTTTATTTAGGTGTAAAGTACATGCAGCGTTCATGTAGCGTTGGATTAGAGTGTAAATGACACCTACGCTACACTAGATTTATTTTGGGCACGTTCATGTGTTTACATGTTGCCGTTGTCTTTGTTGGTGTCCAGTCAATGCTTCTGGGCACTGTAGTCAATTGACGCAATAACATTTTAAGTGAGAGTCAGAGGAGTCAGAGAAACAAGCATTCTCCTGTTCCTACAGCATCGAGAACAGTTCCTACATTGGGCTCTCACGAGGCTCTCACACCCGACTAGCCTGTCCGAGTGAAACTACTGAAGCATGTAGTTCTTAAACGAAAGGATTTAGGGAGCTGCTCTGGTTGAAAATCAGCAAAATGCCCCTTTTAAAAGGATATCACCACTTCAATACACTCTCCTCAGAAACGTCTGACATCTGCACATGCAAACCTCTGCCATGAAGAATAATCAAGCTCGCCGAGACCCTGAAGAAAGTTTTCAATGTCTGAGTCAAGGCCTTTTGAGAGATTTCAGCATAAAGCGCTGTCCATGCCGCAGAATCTTGTTGGAAGTCGTTTGCATACAGTATGCAGACGTCAGTCGTTTCCATGGAGATAATTATCAAAGTGCCGATATCAGAGTCAAGGGCGGTCTTACCATTAGGCAAAGGTAGGCGACTGCCTTGGGCCCCACAAAAGACAAGAATAGAATTCATGTAAACCTATTTTTAATCAATTTGTCATTGAAAAACACATCTTTTCGTCATTGTTGTCAAATGTTTTGTCTAATTGTATTTATATTGTATTTTTGTCGGTGAGGACCACCTTGAAAACGAGATGGCACATCTCAAGGGGTTATTTCTAATAAAGAATTTCCATAGGTACAAAAAGTTTATTTAATTTATTCTGTTATTTCATTTTAGTTATTTCTAGTTGGTTGTTAATTTTTTTGTTTAAGCTATTATTATTTTTATACTCTTTTTTCAACCACCTGTGCATACTGGACAATCTTGTTTGATTGTATTCTAAGTCTATTTGTATTTTATTTTCTTGCACAAATAAATTTAACTAAACTAAACTACTTTCAGACACTGGGTGATATCCTCTAATGCGTAAATGCATGAACATACTGTATGTCAAGTGTAGCAGAGACGTAGGTGTTGCAGGCACTGGTTCTCGAGGATAATGGCAAAAACACTCACTCACACACACACACACACACACACACACACACACACACACACACACACACACACACACACACACACACACACACCTGCAGCAGCGAGCGGTGAGCCAGCAGTTCCCCAGCCAGAGTCTTGTGTTTCTGCAGTAACCTCAGCACGCTGCTCAGGTCCTTCCCGTAACCCTGAGCCCCCAGGATGGAGCTCTTCTCCCGGATCCAGGCCTCCGACTCCTCCAGCTCCTAACGGGAGGGCAGACACACACACAAGGGCTTCTTTTACTACAAAACAAATGCTACATGGAAAACTTAAAGGATGGACCAGATAAAGAAAAAAATCTGCTCAAAGAAAAAAGAAGAAAAAAGAAATGGGGGTCCTGGGTTCAAATCCGACCCAGGACCTTTGTCATATGTCACCCCCCTCTCTCTCCCAGTCTTTCCTGTCTGTCTCCACTTTAAACTATCTAATAAAGGCTAAAAATAAAGACGAAAAAAGACAAAAAAAGAAGAAATAAATGGAAGGAAATGGAATGAAAAGGAAGAAAAGAAAAACAGCATCTAGAAGAAAAAAGACAATGAAAGAGGAAAGAAAAAGAACAGAGGAAAAAGAAAGGAAAGAAAATAAATAAAGAGGGTAAAAAAAAACAGAATAACAAAGCTCCATTCAACAGAGTCCATGTCAGTTTCCCAGAAGGCAGGAGGGGAATTAGCCAAATGAGTCAGTGACGTGAAATAATGAGTAGCTCAGTAGAGTGAACCAACGACTCTTCTGACAAAGAGATCCACTGCTCTCATTATACACCCATTACATTCATAGTTCACTCTGAAAGCTAATTCACTAACATTAGTGAATCGTTCATGAACTCCGCGTTATTAAAGTGATGGACAGCTTTTTGAGCCGATGGAGACGAGCCACACTGCCCTCCACTTGGATGTGGATCGGCAAAATGGGACAAAACCATATGTATGTGAATCTATGTGGTTCTCTTTTAGAATTGTCGTTATTTACTTGTTTATTTATTCATTTATTTTCTCTCTTTATTTCTCTTTTTTCCCCCCTTTTGTTGTTCTGTTTATTTGTAATCTCGGCACCACTGGAGAAGAGGGTCCCAACCCTCCCAAACCCAGTGTGTCAAAAGCAGTGGTTCTCAACGTGGGGTCCGGGGACCACCAGGGGTCCTTGAGGGGGGTTCCAGGGTGGTCCCCAGCAAATTGATGAATCTTAAACTTCACCATTAGTTTGTTTACACGAAGTTAACACAATTAGAGAATGTACAGTAGAGGAATGACTATTGTGATCATAGTTTCTCTGTTATCTCTCTGCCTACAACACAGATAGTCATGGAATTCTGGACAAAATCATATCTAATAATAAAAATATGCTCAGATTTGGGCCTGAGAGACAAAATCTCATCAAATGGGGGTCCATGGCCTTAATGTGTACTAAATTAGGGTCCTTGATATGAAAAAGGTTGCGAATCACTGGTCTAAAGAACTAAAAACTAAATAAAGGTTGAATGAATGAATGAATGAATGAATGAATAACAACCGCTGCACCCAAAAGGAAAATGTACCACCCCTAACATACTTTATTTCTCATGTCATACAAACTCTACAATGGCTCAGAAGGTGTGTCCTCAGAAAAAAAATGAAGGATTGTTTCATTTGACTAATATTTTATTCTCTAGAAGTCAGCACAACTGTATGGGAACGGCTATTCTGATCGAAGGTTTAACTCTGCCCACTTTTATCTCCCCAACTGCAGTAGAGACAGTTGAGCACTTCCTAAATAAATCATATATAACACCCCAAAAAAACATCTTCTCAGGTGTGAGGTTCCTGGGATAAACGTTCATTAACTGCAAGTGAGCGACCGGCATAGCAAGACATTTTGTTCTCAAGCCAGAAAAGCAAAGAAGAAAGCAGTATTGTTATTAAAGTGTGAAACTTACCAGAATCCTTGACAAAAGTTTGAGAACCCCTGGTCTAGACATTTTCAGATGAACATAGTCAAACTGTCCCACTTCACCTGACCCCGTCGTACCTGAAAGAAGGCCCACAGCTGCCGTGACTCCTCCAGCTCGGCGCGTCTTTTAACTGCCAGCTGTTTGAGCTCCTCCAGACAGGAAGAGACGTGGTTGACACGGTTACAGATCACCTGCGGGTCGCACGGCTGGTAACCTAGGAGACGCGGACATGAAGAACAAAACACACCAAAATGGGTACAGGACCTGAATCATTACAGGAGGGGTTTACTCTGAGTGAGTGAGTTCATGGCTTGAAAGCTTACTGAGTGGACCGCCTTACTAATACTGAGTTGCATCCATGTTCCAGTAGTCTCAAGGTTTAAAAATCATTCTTTAACCTCTTTCCTCCCATTCATTTACATCTCCACTTTTTGACTAAAGTGGGTTTGATAGATGAAATCAATATGGGATCCTAGCTTTCTCCTGGTTTCACCTGGTTAGTCTACAACAGACGACTTTATTCATGTACAAATCATCATTGTTGGGTGAAAACCTTGTAAATCCAATTTTGGTGATTTTCATGGTTTAAATTAAAGGATTACATGCTCCTCTAGGGGTTGAAAACATCATTCACCTCTTGGTCTTGTGAAACTTTTCAAAACCAATTGGATAAACTGAAAAGATAAGTTGACATTTTGGAGATATAAGGTTTTCACCTGACAACAGCCATCTATATACCTATAGGTATCTACAGGTATGGATAGGTGTGGATATCAGAAGTCTACACACCCTTTCAAATGTTCTACTTTTTATTGCCTTGAGAACTTGAATGAAAAGAATGAAAACTCCTTTATAACACCTTTTCCCTTTCCTTTAGCTACAGCAACCAGCAAAATCAAGGTAAAATCAAATGGCTACTCATTTCTGATTGTATATTAAAAATGAAAAACTAAAGTGCAACTTATCACATTTACAAGCATGCACAAGGCTAATTTGCCTTCATCTGAAATTCTGATTCTAATCAGATCAATGAAAACCAGGATTTCACTGAAGATTTCACTGTTTGTTTGCTCCTATACTTTTCATTTCAGCCTTCATTCCAGGCAATAAAAACTAGAAGATTTGAAATTATGCGTAGACTTTTGATATCAAATGAAAGTATAGACAGGCCAATACTACACATCATTCACAGGCGTGTGTGAATCTCCCTTACCTTCTATGGTGGTGAATTTGAGCGCGGCGGCGTTGAGCGTCTCGACCCGCTCCGCCTGCACAGTGATGTCAGCTTCCTGCAGGCTGTGCTTCTGCAGCAGGTCGTCCACCTCCAGCAGATGCTTCCCAAAGTCCTTCGACAGCAGCTGGACCTGAGCGGGATGGAGGGATGGAGGAGGAGAGGAGGGATGGAAGAGGAAAAGGTGATGTCTTTTGCAACAGTAAGCTCTCTCTATTTTTATTTCTATTTCTTTCTTCTTCAATCAACCAGAACATGCAGACTCTCTCCTGCCTTCTCTTTCTTCCGCCTCCATTTCTCTCTCGTCTCCCTCTTTTCCCTTTCTCTCTCTTCTCCCATCTCCTTCTTTCTCTCTATTTCTTTGTATATACTGTATGCATCAAACAAACCATGTACGCATACTTCCACCCTCTCTCTTTCTCTCTCTTCTCCCCTTCTCTCTGTCTTTCAAGGTCTCTCCTCCCTTTTTCACATTTCAAACAAACCATGCAGACAGACTCTCTCTCCCTGGTTCTCCAGCTTCATCTCTCTCTTTATCCGTCTATCTCCAGCAAAGAAAACATACAGGCAGACTGTCTATCTTGCTCTCTCTCTCTCTCTCTCTCTCTCTCACACACACACACACACACACATCCTCGGTCCAGCCCAGTACCTGTGTGTCCTCCATCCAGTCGATCATGTAGACCATGTCCTGGAAGGTCTTCTGCAGCGCCAGGTTCTTCTCCAGCCGGGCCTTCCTCCCCACCACCAGCTCCTTCAGCAGGCTCCACTGCCCCAGGATATTCTCCTTGCGCGCCGAGATCCGCCGGATGTCGTAGTATCCCTCCGCCTCCATCTCGCCGGCCAGCTCCACCACCACGCCGATGCGCTCCTCGTACGAGGCGATGTCCGCCTCGATGGCCTCGTGCTTCTTCATGGCCGCCTCCACCGCCGGCAGGTCGTAGCCGAAGTTGTCCTGCAGAGGGGAGGGAGGAGAGAAAAAGGCAAGGAGAGGGGGGGGGGGGAGGAGAGGGGGAAAGGGAAGAGAGAGAAGAGAGAGGAAAAGAGGAATAGTCTTAGGGCTGGGCGATATGGACAAAATCAAATATCACAATATTTTTGACCAAATACCTCGATATCGATATTGCGACAATATTGTAGGGATGACTATTGGTGCTTTCACAAAATATTTACACAATGAGATTTTTGATAAATAATCATCAGTAATGTGGATATAATGACTAAGTGGGTAAAGGCAAATAATAGAACAGCTAGAACAGTCTGGTAAGTTCAGAAAATGACATCACTTTACTGTAATGCAGCCTTTAAAACCAGAAAAAGACAACACTTATGCCAGATCACGATATTACGATATCCAAAATCTCAGACGATATATCTAGTCTCACATCACGATATCGATATAATATCGATATATTGCCCAGCCCTAAATAGTCTGGTAAAGTTTAACCGCTAAAACCATAGAGGCCAAAGTTGAACCTTGACATCCAGTATTTCGCAGAATGCACATTGGAGTTAACTGTAATCTGAACTTCAATACCCAGAATTCCTGTGCGGTGAGGTCAGTAAACGTCACACAGCAGCTCATGTTTACCAACCAGCCGGTCTGTGATGCTTTATATCAAAGAAACCAAAGAGACGAGAGAGGAAAAGATCTAACACTGGTGAGTCCAGCTTTCTCTGCTGCTGGTTAGGAGACAGTCTGGATTTCACTCTCCAGTTTTGATTCGTCACTTCTTGTGGGTGGAGAAGTGACCATACCAGACACCACAATTTATTTTGGGCATACAGGGTGAATCTACAGCATCTCAGTTAGTGCCTTCCTGCTGCAACCACAGACTCCTGGCCACTGAGCGGTTCCACTGAAGCATCTAATTCACCGTCACCTTGGACAGAGGGGTGCTGCCTGGTTCGATCTGGGTCTGCCTCCCTACCTGTGACACCAGCCGCTGGTTCTCATTCAGCCAGGCTTGCCTCATGGTGGTCTTGTGGTCGAAGCGCTGAGCCAGCAGCTCCAGCTTCTCCTGGCGGATCAGCTCCTTGCGCAGAGCCACGCCCCTCTCATGCTCCGCCTTCTCCAGCCTCTCCCAGGCCTGCCAGGAGGTGACAGGCAGAGTTGGTATAAACATGTAATGGTAAATATAGAGGTGGGGTGGCAAACATAATTATTTTCAGAATCTAATAATAATTGATCTAGTATATGCTCAAGGTGTGATTCTATAATGTATATTATGAATTTCTATATCAGCTGAAAAAATTTATAACTTCTATTTCACAAATAAAAAGCTTTGTAAACTAAGTTTGAGTGGGTTTACCCTTCACCACATTCTTTTCTTTTTTTAACTTAGTTTTTATTTCAGTTTCAGCAACTTAAACAATCATATTCACAATTTTGTCTACTGTTTTTTCTGTTTTTTTCAGCTATACCTATATGGTTTATAGATAATTTAACAAAAAAAACAAAAAAAAAAAGAGGGGGGGATAGGGGTCAGGGAGGGGGCTTCACCACGTTCTTAATACACATGCTGTATCCCTACTACTATTCAAGAAAAATAACAAAAACATAAAATGTTAAAGGAACTTTTTACTCGCTTCTCATTGCAATAAACAATTTGATGAGTGTAATAGAAC
>NW_027284330.1:0-7500 GCF_046629955.1 Centroberyx affinis | reverse complement strand
TGTGTGTGGCATTGGACCGCGTCAGCTTGTGGAACTCTATCAAGTCGGGTCTGGAGGGCAGAAAGGGATGAAACAGTTACTGTCTCTCTCTCCAAGTGTGTGTGTGTGTGTGTGTGTGTGTGTGTGTGTGTGTGTTTGTCCTCAAGCTGCAGTTTGGAGTAAAGTGTGCCTGCATATGTGTGTCTTTGTGTACTTTTGATTTGGATGCTAAAGTCACAATGAAATGAAAAATGACACTTTATTAGATAATTCTCCATATCATAACACACACATATTCACCAATAAATGCCAGAGAATTCACAAATTATTTATTTATTTTAAAAATGTATAATCTTTTTATGTTCTTGTGTTATTGCCTGGAAAACGGCGTACTTTTAGTGATTACTCCATCATATAAAACCTGCTGCTTTACAACTTTAAAAATGACACGAATTACAACATGTTACGGCGGTAAATTTTTGGTAGTTCACCCTCTGAAAACACTTTTCCTAAGAATGTATTCATTTTTAAGAATCCAAAGTTTGTGACAGCTCAAGATTATGCAAAAGCATAGAAAGTTTGAATGTCTGTGTGTGTGTGTGTGCATATGCCCTACCTGTGTCTGTGTATGAGGGCGTTGAAGGCCAGACCGTCTCTCCAGCAGGTGGTGAAGTTCTGGATGTTGACCTCAGGATACCTGCAGCACAGCAGGGAGAGTTTTAGTGTCCCATGATGCTCTGAATGCTGTTTCAGAGGCTGTTCCACCCTGACAAGAACATATTCCTGGGGGAAACGCTGAATTCTTGTAATTGTTTGGGCAAAGAAATGGTCAAATTTAAAGATATCGAATATCAGCTATGAGCATATGAGCATTAACATACTGTACATTCTTGAAGTGTTTGACTTGGAAATAAGCTTTTTAGCTTTGGGTTCCAAGAATTGCTGGTGTAAACAAACATTTTATATATTGAAAATATGCGTAAAATGCATGTTTAGCTGTCACATGTATTCAGTCATTGCATGAAAAGCTTGGTCGATCAGTCTGAGAGTGAAAAACATGTTTTGTAACTAAAAATGTAAACGGAGCCAGTAGAGGCCTCAGGGTTTCAACAAGGAGAACCAACAACGCAATTATCAACTGGGACTTGGTGTGAAACTTTATTGATCCCCGGAGGGAAATTCGTCACTTCGTCACCCTCCTCCCTCCACAGAGGTCAGAGGTCAGAGGTCAGCTACAGAGCAGCAGCCCAGGAGCTGGTAGGGGTTCAGTGTTTTGCTCAGGGACACTTCAGCAGGGCAGAGGCTTAAAGTTTGATCTGTTTTTACCCTGCAGTCTTCATCTGGCACCAGAGCAGCAGGGCATCCTTGGCAGAGCGGGTTTCTCTGTTGTCCTCCGTCTCTATCTTGATCACCTGGATCTGAAAACACAAACACACACACACACACACAAAAATATTAGTTCAACCTTTGCGGGAGAGACCATGTGGTGCAGTTCCTCTCAGACTCAGGTATAAACCTCACTGCACAGCCGAGCTCCTGGCTCCGCTGCAGTGCTTTCTTCTTCTCTGGAGCATTAGGCTACATTTACATTTCAGGCACTTAGCTGACACTCTTATCCAGAGTGCTTACAATGAGTGAGCAGATAGGGGATCAGTGTCTTGTTTAAAGGCATTTTGACAGGACACACGGCTGCTGATGGACACAAATGAGCTGTTGTGAGGATTCAACCTGGGCCATTCTGGACCAGACAGTCTCTCTAACCATGAGGCCAAATTTTTATATTTTGAACATGATTTGGACTGGTAACTTGCTGCATTTCAAATTAAACAAACCTTCCACATTAATATGAGAGGAACATTGGGCTTTTAGTTGGGTTTGGGATCACAAAGCTCTCAGGCAGGGTTCAGATTTAGAAAGAAGTCTTCCGTTTGTGTCTATGCCAGGCTGGGCTCAATGCATTTTAGGGCGCTTCCCTGGGCGCTTTAAGTTGAACATGTCTCAACTTACATTGATGTCAGACAGAAAAAGAAAGCAGTAGCGGCTGGAGGGAAGTATACATTTCCCAGTAAGTAACGTTAACTTTAACTATCCTCCGTATGGAACGGGCTCCTCATCCTCTTCTTCAGGCGCAAGCAGAGCTATCGGTAACTTCCTCTTGTCCATTTTTATTTTCAACAATGTTATCCCCCTTTTTTCTTTTACTTCAGGTTAGCTAGTAACCAATAAGCTTTAGTCATGGTGCCTTCAAACACTTTCAAGTGGTGATGCTCTGCTTAGCTGGTGCTTAAAGCCACAGATTTTGTGAAATAAAACGCCTTTGTATGCAAAACTGACTATGGACGTGAAGCTATACTGTGGTGTTAAGTATTGATGTTGATGCTTTTTATTCATAACAACGGTAGCATGGAATCTAAGCCTACAAAAGTTTCAGAAACACACATTCGTTTTGCTGTGAGTAAGATCTACGTAGATCTATAAACCTGAAAGTGTCTCATCTGACATTTAACATTTGCATTGTAGGCATTAATCTGAAGCTCTTATCTAGAGCAACCAGCTCTCTCTACTGAGTGCAACAGAAGAATAAGCTTCATTTCCAGGATCACCAGCATTACAAAGGTCTGAGTCACTTCGCCCTGACAATCTTCCCGCGACCCTCCAGTGATCATGTAATGGAGAAGTGCCGGTAAGAGAGATGAAGAGTAATAAGAGCTAAGGAGAGCGGCACACTGTGTGCTTGTTGAGTGCAATATGCAGAGCCATGACATCATCAGCGTGCTGCCTGATAATAGGTGACAGTGACAGCCATTCAACCAATCACATCACAGTGACATGATCCAAGGTAATTGGGGACATGACACCCTGGAATCAGCTGTTACCCGCGTCGTTAGGCACAATATTACGCACACACACACACACACAGACACACACACACACACACACACACACAATACAAATCCGTACATACACAGACAAGATGAACGTGTGCATGCACATACACACATGAACACAGACACAAACACACACATCCACCGACAGACAGCAAATGAGGTTAAGAGTTCTGTTAAAATCCTGTCTCTCTTAATCCTGGGAGTCTTGGACAGTTTTGTACATTGATTCTTTGTTTCAAAGCAAACTGGAGAAATAGAGTTAGAAATAAAACCTCCATTGTTGTTGTTCAACACTGATTTGTAGGCTATAGATCCACACAGAGAGGTTGGGCTGAGTGGGAAATAAAAGCCAGTAGGATGCTCACTTTATTCATAGATTTCAATCCAAACCATATATTTTAAGATTAGATTGACAAAATTTTAAGCATCTATTATGGATTTTGTCTGTCATGATGTAAATTGTGTCAGCTATAACACATTTCTAGGGAAGCCCATTGAGGACATACTGTATATTCATACATCAGGATAACACATTTTATTATTAATTAATTTTCTCATTATCTCGAGATAACAAAATGTGTGATAAGATAAGATAATGACATAAATAACTCGATATCTCAAGAATTATTATCACAGGAAAATGACATAAATAAAATGTATGAATATACAGTATGTCTTCAATGGGCTTCCTTCACTGTCAACAAACCAGAAAATGGTAAGAAATTACAACTTGGCCGTGTGTATTGATGTTTACAATCTGCTTATGACACAGATTCTCAACGTGGGGTCCAGGGATCACCAGGGGTCCTTGACCCAGCCAACTGATAAATTGTTAAACTTCACCATTTACAAGAAGTTGACATGATGAGAGAATGTAGAAGAATGACTGTTTTGATCATAGTTTCTCTGTTATCTCTCTACCTACAATACAGATAGTCATGGAATTCTGGACAAAATCATATCTGACAATAAAATAAAATAAATAAAATAAATCTCATCAAATGGGGGTGCAAGGCTCTAATGTGGACTAAATTAGGGGTCCTTGATATGAAAAAGGTTGAGAATCACGGGCTTACAATGAAGGTGCAGCCTTTTGCACAATCCACATCTCAACTGTCTCAAAGCTTAAAAATCCTTCTCTTCATCTACATCTCCTCCTCTGAGATCAATATAGATTTAATAATGCAAATCAATAAGGCACAATGGCTTTTACCTGGATTCACCTCATCAATGTACTTCATGAAAACAGTAAGTGTCCCTTATATTTTGCACATTCAGTGTATCTCTGAATCTATATCTATCTTATAAAATATATAGATTAATGTGTCTCATTTTAGATTCATCTTTAACAAGTGTAAACTGTAAGTGAGCTGGCAGTGTGTTAGGTAAGCACACAGCAAACGTACGCACACACACACACACACACACACACATACACACACACACACACACAGCACAATACAAGGACACTCAGCCAACCAAATAGCACACCGTTATCGAAGTCACTGCAAATAATAACCGTCTGTGTTATTATTTGTGCATGGCTCTGTAAGTACAGTAGGATTACCTCTTCCTTTGCCTGTCATTCCTTTTCTCCCTTCTTTCCTTTCTTTCTTTCTCTCTCTCTCTCTTTCCTTCTCTCTCTCTCTCTCTCTCCTTGCATGTGCAGCTACTGCAGTGGCTTGGCCCTACCTGCTGACTGGGCAAAGCAAACTCTCACTTTCACAACAGAGAGAGGGAGGGAGGGAGGGGAAAGAGGTGGAGACGGAGAGAAAAAGTGCAAGGAAGGAAAGATCGGACCAGAAGGCACTCGGACAGCAGAAACCTTTGCCAACGCGGAACAATTTGTCCAACTTGCTGTTACACCCAAAGGCATCATTCTTATCACTTAAATTTTACGTTAAATTGATTTATTGACCCTGCAAACATACTGTTAGGATTTAGAATCAAGTATCTAACTGTTAGTTTCATAGTTATGGCAAAAAAAAACCTGATTATTGTCTAATGGTGGTAATCCCATATCCAGATCACTGCCAAAATCTAATCAATTGTTCCTTGGCCCGAGGCCTACCTGTCCACCAGATTTCATGGAAATCCGTTGATAGGTTTTTGAGATATCCTGCTGACAGACAGACAGACAGACAAACTAACAGGGGCGAAAACATAATACATAACATAACGTCTTAGTGAAGGTAATAAAGAGGAGTGTGTGAATACAGTCTATAGTGTGATATTTATTACAGTCCATAGGTACAGCATCATCTGTTTTCCACTATATGCGAGGTCCTGTTGTCTATGTAGGTTTCTGTGTGTGTTAATATGTAGCCTGGGCCTACTATGTCATGTTTTGTGCAATACTAGCAGCCAGGTTTCATGAAATGTCATGAAATGGGCATGATGTCTTAAGATGCAAATAACGTGCTGCGTGCATGAAAAGTGAGAGAAATCCATTTCCCCACCATGAAAGGATTACATGGAGGAGACACGGCTGGAAGTGGGAAGTGGTTTGACATTGAAATAGTGCAGTGGGAACGTGTGGAAGTCGGGGAAGTGGGCGGATACATTTAACTATAACTCTGAAACCCAGGTTCAATTCCCAACTCGTGAGAAGTGGTTTTCTACTTTGAGTGAAACAGTTGAAACATGACCAAAACCTTAACCCTAACCTTAACCAAAGTTATTTCAGTTGCCTAAACTTAACCGTTAGCTAAACATTTCAAGTGACGAACATTTGAAAATGGTGTGTACAATTCGTGCTATTATCACATAATCCTTTAATGGTACGTAACCTGCGTTTCAGAGTTTGTGCTCATTTCACGAAACCTTGTGAGACTGTCTGGTCGGATAATTACAGTATACTTGGTGATTACAGTCATTTCTGATTCAGTTTTTAACGTGACTTGTTTGCTATGCTGCTTGATGTTTGTCATTATGCTATATATCCCCATCAATCCATCTTCTCTACAGCCCATCTGAATATTTACTTTCTTTTTTGTATCTTATATTTTGTCCGGTCGCCTTGCCCTCAAAAGGCTGTTTGCTTTTTACCAGGTTGTCACTGTAAATAAGGATTTGTTCTTAACTGACCTGCCAGTTTAGATAATGGGGAATAAAAAAGGTGCAAGGAAAGGTTGACATGATAATAATAAACAGTGGGAATGGCAGTAGCCTAAAGGATGAAGAAGCCAGCTTGTGAACGGAAGGTTGCCGGTTCAGATCCACTGACCGTCGGGGAAAATGTGGACTCAGAAAGAGAATGATGAAGTATACTGTTGGTTAAACCACCTCAGGAACTGCTCTCACTATCACACTCTCTCTCACTATCACTCTTTTACCAGGGAAAGTTGGCTGAGCACTCTTCAACTACTGCTGGATGTCTCAATTCTATACTTTTCACAATTCTTCTTCCTCTTGTCCAAAACACATAGTGGAGGATAAACCTACCTAACCCACTTTTTTATGTGCAGAGCTGCAGAGGTTTCCAACTTTTTTAGATTGACTTGAATGTTTATGATGCAAATTCGCAGTACACATCATATAAGTTCATAAGGATAGGGTCTTTTAAGGGAAAGGGCATAAATGAATGCTCTTCAGAAACTTAGATTTTTGTTTATAATGGTGGATGTTTGCCTTATGATGATCACCGACTGAAGGTCATACCCAAACCCTTTTTTATTTACCGCTACATCACTGCTTATGTCCCATTACTATCCATCTTCTTTCCCTCTTTCCTGACTTCTCTCTTAATCACTGTGTCTCACACACACACACACACACACACACTTCTGAACACCAGCCTCCTCTACCACTCTCCTTCTTCAGCACATGCAAAATTGACGAGTCCATCGACTGGTGGCTCTGGGAGCAGGAGAGCGGGACTGCAGCCAAGCTCACAGCTAATGGCGGCAAAGCATTCAGCTAACACTACTGCACTGTACTATACTGTACTGCACTGTACTGCACTGTACTATACTGCACTGTACTGTACTGTACTGCACTGTACTGTACTGTACTGTACTGTATCAACTGGCTAACCCAAGGCTAACCTCATCACTCTGCAACAGCACCAAGCTAGCCGACTGAACTGTAGCACGCTAACTAGCATGTCATTCTGATACACATCTTTGTACTACAGTATGAGAATGAATATTCTTCCTGCCTTTATGGAACAGACCAGATTCAAAACTGGGTCTCCACAATTGAGAAATCCAGTAGCCTACCTGTGTGTGAGGATTTTTCCAAGAGAGCCTACTATAGCTTTATGGCATGTAGCATGTTGCTTTGATAAAATGCCAAAGAGGACCTTTCCCAGAGCGCCTATACTGAAGATAAAATACTAAAGAGGACTTTTCCAAGAGAGCCTTCTGAACTGTCCAGCATGTAACTGGCATGTTACTCTGATAAAATACTAAAAATGACCTTTCCAAGAGCCTGCTGAACTGTCCAGCATGCTAACTGACTAGCATGTTACTCTGATAAAATACTAAAGAGGACTTTTCCCAGAGAGCCTTAACTGCCTAGCTTGCTAACATGTTACTCTGAAATACTAGGACTTTTCCCAAAGAGCCTCTCTGAACTGTCTAGCATGCTAACTAGCTAACTACTTATTCCAATATGCATCTTTGTACTACAG
>NW_027284329.1:12500-17740 GCF_046629955.1 Centroberyx affinis | reverse complement strand
TGCATTAATGTGTTCATCACTTTAATGTTGCAGCTGGTAAAGGTGAAGCTGATTTTAATGACTTTATTTACTGCTGGGTAGTTTGTAAATTTCTCCCTGGGGATCAATAAAGTTTTATCGTAATCTATAATAATACATCATAATTTATTTGTTGATTTTATTTTGTATTATTAATCTGAATATGCAAAGTAACTGGTAACTGAAGTTATCAAATAAATGTAGTGGAGTAAAAAGTACAATATTTGCCTCTGAATTGTAGTGGAGTGGAAGTACAAAGTAGCAGAAAATGGAAATACTCAAGTAAAGTACAAGTACCCCAAAATTTAAGTACAGTACTTGAGTAAATGTACTTAGTTACTTTCCACCTCTGCACAGAACCATGGTTCCTCAGGATGGAGAGGACCGACCACACGTAAACAAACCTGTAGTCCGCCATCACTCGCAGGTTCCTGACACACACACACACACACACACACAACACACACACACACACACACACACACACATATATATATCTATACATATCCTGACTCAGCACATATAAAGCAAGAGCTGATGTCATGATGTCAGTGTTTTCCTAAAGCTCCGTGTCCACAGAGTTAGAACGGCGTGTTGGAGCTGGGAGGCGGGACCAGAGCAGACCTCAGATGTAGAGGTCTTCACGGGTCTACCCGGACCCTAGGACCCGAGACCCGACCCGGGACCCGTACGGGTTCGGGTCCACGTTTATTACGGTCAATCTAACTAAGGTGAAAAAAATGTTGAGCAGCGCCAGCGAGTCGGAGCGGAGGAAAGGCACAAGATGGATCCCTTCTCCACTGAGGTGAAAAATAAGCTAAAAGAAAATGAATATAATTTAATTTAATAATAATTTAATTTAATTTCCTTGTCACTCAGCCTGTTGTAGCTACGCAGCTGCTAGATTCATGATGGAGTCTCACTGCCATCTACTGGACAAACTGTAGAACTTGGCAAGTTTTCTGTTATTTTGATCTCCTTTTATCAGGCACCATATGTTGTATCCCACATGATAAACGTTTTTATCAGTAGAACGGCATTTTTAGCAGAAATTTTAATTACCGGGTTTGTCGGGTCCATAAAATAGACCCGACCCGATCCTCTCTCCTCTCGGACATGCACCGGGTCGGGTCTGTAATATCTCGAGCAGAAACGGGTCGGTATATATATATATTTTTAAAAATGATCGGGTCCAATCGGATCTCGGAACGAATTTCCCGGGTCCATTAGGGTTCGGGTCTGTCGCTTTGGACCCGTGAAGAAGCTCCAGCAGAACAGCTGGACAGGAAAGGGGCGGAGCCTCCGTGGGCTGTCGTCAGTCAATCAAGTTGCTCTGGGGGCGGAGCCTGGAGCTCCCCCCCCCCCGGACAGAAAGACAAACCGGACGTGTCGGGGGGTTTTCGAGCTGGGAGCCAATCAAACGGCTCCTCTGGGTCCACAAGGATCTGACCCAACAGTCTGAGCAGAAGTTCTCCGTCAGCTGAAGACCGGAGTTAGGAGGTTCTGCTGCTGTGACCTCTGACCTCTGACCTGTGACCTCTGACCTCTGACCTCTGACCTGTGACCTCTGACCTGTGACCTGTGACCTGCTGCTTGTGTGTATTGCGCTGCAGTTTGGAGTCTGTCTGGAGCATCGATGGAAACAAATGAAACGAACGGAGAAGTGAATTCTCTCCATCCTGAGCGGGAGGAGCGGCTGCCGGAGGCGGCGGAGGTCAAAGGTCGGCTGCAGCCTCGCTCTGATGGAAACAAGAGGAAACACATTTTTTTTTTCCTCCTCTGCGCTTCCTGTCTTGGCGCCCGGCGGCACGCTGCAAAACATGACGAGGAGGAGGAGGAGGAGGAGGAGGAGGAGGAGGAGGAGGAGTCTGGTCTGCATCGAGTCAGACAGCACCTCTGATCCTTCTTCTGCTCTCTCCTCTGATTCTTCTTCTGCTCTCTCCTCTGATTCTTCTTCTGCTCTCTCCTCTGATCCTTCTTCTGCTCTCTCCTCTGATTCTTCTTCTGCTCTCTTCTCTGATTCTTCTTCTTCTCTCTTCTCTGATTCTTCTTCTTCTCTCTTCTCTGTTCACCTTGTGTTCAAGCTGCTGCACAAAGAAAGCTGACTGGACAGAAAATGAAATAAAATCCCGTAACAAGCCGGGTGTTTTGTTTGTTTTGTTTTTTTTGCAGTGTGATGTTCGAGGCTGGGGTGGACTGCCTGCTCTCCTTTTCCTATTCACAGCAGAGGAAACACACACACGCACACACACACACACACACACACACACGCACACACACACACACACTTCCTGCTCTCAGTAGGACGAGTTAGTTTCCAGACTGTGACGCTTCAGTTAGAAAACATTCAAAAGGTGAAAGTTGTTTGATTAAAACGGTTAAAAAATCAAACACTGAAAACCTTTTGCAAGGAAAACTTTATCGAATCGGAACGATGAGCAAAAAACAGAAAACTCTATCAGTTGAAAGTCTGTTGAAGAGCCGACATCCTGCTGCTCTCTGAACCAGAGAGGAAACTTCACTTTACTGAGTTTCTGTATTCAGGTTCAAACCAGAGCTGTGACCCAGTCAACTCCACTCAAGTCAAGTCTCAAGTCAAGTCTCAAGTCTAAATGTAGAACAGCAAGTCAAATCAGAACAAATCAAGAGTCCAGTATCAATTTAATATCTTAAAGAAAACTAAATATCTAGGACTTTTCAATGCAATATGGTTTTAATAGGATAAAAACTTGGTAAGAGCATCATGAGTTTGATTTCTATAATCAGTTTCAACTTCAATAAATTCAATCATTCCATACAAATTCAGAAAACAGAATTTAAATTCAGTCGTCTGCTGGAACAAATCTCATCACTTTCAATCTGAGTCATTTACACAAACACAAGATCTCAAGTCAAGACTTTAGAAACCTTTTCAAGTCATCAGAGTACAAGTCAGAGTCAAGTCCCAAGTCACCAGAACCCAAGTCCAGTCAAGTCTCAAGCAATTCAAACTGTGACTCGAGTCTGACTCGGTCCAAGTCATGTGACTCAGCAGTGTCATGACTGTGATTCTGATTCTGATTTTCTAAATAACTGTCATTAACTGATGTTCTAGTGATTGACAGGTGGTTGATTCTGGACCAATAGCAGGCGGAGCTGCGGCTCTGTGTCGACCCTCAGCTTCTCTCTGGCTGCTCCGCCTCCAAAACATGTCAACATGGCGGAGATCATGAACCAGATCTTTAGGCTTCCAAACCCTTCAGAGACCCGAGGTGAAGAACTCACTGCATCTGTTTGCAGTCTGAGGCTGAAACTATCAGCTGAGAAAAGGAGAGTGTTTATTGCTCGCCTTTATTAGACTGTTCAAAGTGGAGAGAGACGGGAAAGACTGGCGGAGAGAGAAAGGAGGATGACATGGACTCAAACCCACGGTGTGGAGTTCACACGGTACGCACCTCCGACCGCCGAGCCCCAACCTGACCCCGCTTCACCCCGAAAACCAGCCCAGACTCTGAGGATCCACATTCAGTTTCACACTGCTGCATGTAGCTCTGTGTTTCTAGCTGCTTGGTGCAGATTTACACTTTTATTTCTGCAGTGTCCCTCATCATGAGACTCAGCTGCCAGTCCAGACCAGTGTTCCTCAGTCCACTCCTCAAGTCCTGCAGGTTTTTGTTCCAGCTCTGCTCCCGCTCACCTGATCCAGTTAAGGGCTTAATGCTGATTGGTTGAGCGGTAGAAACCGATCTCCCTGAACGGGCCCGGCCCTAAACTGGGTCAGGTGTGAGCGAGCGGAGGTGGAACAGAAACCTGCAGGACAGAGACCTGGAGGAGCTGGTTTAGACAAGCAGAGTGAACTGGAGGAAGCAGCAGGTTCCACACTGCCAGGGATCTTCTCTTGTCTCCAGACCTATTCAAGATGATTTCATGATATTTTTAGTCAAATTATCTGTGTTATCTAATCTGCTGGTTTCAGTAAATTTCACTTGATTCATGCCAATATGACTTCTGTCAAGAAATCATCATGAAACAATGAAGAAAATCTGGAAACAAGAAACTTTCTCCAAGACAATTTCACTTTTACCAAGAAAATGTCCTGAAACAAGTTACATTCTCCTGGGAAAACAAGAAAAAAAAGGCAAATTTGTTGAAAGCGGTGAAATTATCTGCCAGTGCAGTCAGATGATTTCACAAAAAAAAATCCTAAAATAAGCTTGATAAGTCCGGAGACAAGAGAAAATAACTATCTGTCAGGCAACTCTGTGGTTCTCAAATTAGACAAAAATCTGAAAAAATAGATAATAAATTTGTATAGATGAAATATGTTTTTTTCCTATCCCATAAATCATTACATGACTCCCCAAAATTATCTCACGGCCCCCTGGGGGGTCCCGACCCCCAGGTTGAGAACCACTGCTGTTACTGGTCGTCATGGAAACAAAGTGCACACTGCACAACCAATAGTTTATCAGTCTTTACCAGCACAAAGGCAGCAGTGCAAAGAAAGCATCATAATGTGAAGAGAAGCCAAGCTGCAGCTGCAACTATCAAATACAACACTGCATCACTCATGATCCTGTTGTGGGACACACACACACACGAATGCATGTCCACACACACACACACACACACACACACACACACACACACACACACACACACACACACTGGTGTACCTGTGTGGGAGGTGAAGCAGGTGAAGCTGCAGGTTCAGCTGGAGCTCCTCTAACCAGAGAGTGTACATCCAGGTTCAGGTCCTGGATCGACTCGTAGATGTGGCTGGAGTCTTCCTCCTCCTCCTCTTCCTCCTCTTCATCCTCCTCTTCCTCCTCCTCCTCGCTGCTCTCCTCCACACTCGACTCCTCCTCCTCCTCCTCCTCCTCCTCCTCCTGCTCTATAGGAGACTCAGGTTCCCCCTGCTGTCCTGTGGAGGCTGAGGAGGTGCTGAGGTCAGTTGGGGGAGTAACGGGTGGGATAACAGGAACCACGGGCGTCTCCACGGGTATGGGCTGGGTCAGGGGGCGGGGCGCGGCGAGGGGGTCCGCCGGGCTGAAACTGGGAACCCGAGGTTTCCCAGACTCCCGCTCGTCCAGAGAGAGAGGTTTACCGGAAGAAACGAACAGAGATCCTGAAAGGCTCGGCCTCTTTCTGCTGAGGCTGCCGTCGGCCGGGTTCGCCGCCCCGCTGGTCGCGGCTGTGGTTTCAGAGTCTGGAGGAGCGCTGGGAGGAGCGCTGGGCCGCCG
>NW_027284328.1:0-17500 GCF_046629955.1 Centroberyx affinis | reverse complement strand
CCAGTTAGCATGGCTTGTTATTGAGCTGCTTTGGTTCTGTTTCCCTGTCTCTCTGTCTCTCTGTCTGTCTGTCTGTCTGTCTGTCTGTCTCTCTGCCTCTCTGTCTCTCTGTCTGTCTGTCTGTCTGTCTGTCTGTCTGTCTGTCTGTCTGTCTGTCTGTCTGTCTGTCTGTCCTGTCTGTCTGTCTCTCTGCCTCTCTGTCTGTCTGTCTGTCTGTCTGTCTGTCTGTCTGTCTGTCTGTCTGTCTGTCTGTCTGTCTGTCTGTCTGTCTGTCTGTCCTGTCTGTCTGTCTCTCTGCCTCTCTGTCTGTCTCTCTGTCTGTCTGTCTGTCTGTCTGTCTGTCTGTCTGTCCTGTCTGTCTGTCAGCACGTCTGCCTCTAAAACTTATGAATGGATTTCCATGAAGCTCGGTGGACGGTTCCGCCTCGGGCCGTGGAGCGATTGATTCGATTTCGGTCGTGATCTGAATCTGGAATTCGGCCAGAAACTGTGAAGCCAACGACAGACAGAGGCTCCACTCCGTTTGCAGGGTCCAGAGATCAATTCAGCTTCAGATTTCATTGATAGGAGTGTGGCGATGCGTTCGGGTGCCACAGCAGTGTCGGTGTGTGTCACATGGTTTTGGTGAAAGCGTTACAGTTACAGCAGCCAGTGTCTGGGTGTGCTGGAGTCATTTTGGAGTGTTTAATGTAGAAGAGCAAGGCGGTCTGGCTGTGATGGCTTCTGTTAGGGCTGCACAACTGTGTGTGTTGGCAGGAGTGTGTGATGTGAGAGGACAGCTGATTGGCTGACTGGTTGAATAACTGACTGACTGACTGACTGGTCGGCTGATTCAGCTCTCTGGCCTGAATCAAACACTGACGCATCATTTTCTGTCTCCTCACATTGGATTAGCCATACAGGCCAACACTGGG
Source organism: Centroberyx affinis (assembly GCF_046629955.1). Classification (NCBI taxonomy): domain Eukaryota; kingdom Metazoa; phylum Chordata; class Actinopteri; order Beryciformes; family Berycidae; genus Centroberyx; species Centroberyx affinis. The sequence continues at coordinate 16,586 of NW_027284328.1, read as the reverse complement.
AGATGGCTGTGTGTGTGTGTGTGTGAGTGTGTGTGTGTGTGTGTGAAGTCCGAGTGTGTGTGCACGTGCAGGCATGTACACACACACACACACACACACACAGGAGGCGATGCTCGGTGTCTTATTACCCCCCCTCAGTGTGTGGCACATCATTTTCTGTCCCTTACAGTGGGTTAACCTTACCTGTACCAGCCAATGCTGGCAGGAGAGTGTGTGTGTGTGTGTGTGTGTGTGTGTGTGTGTGTGTGTGTGTGTGTGTGTATGTGTGTGTGTGGGTGTGTGCGTACGTGAGGCTCTCCTTGGTGTCTTATTACCCTCCCTCACTGTGTCTGGCGTGTGTGTCCCCATCGCTTACTGTTCAATTATTCAACAGCAGCAGGAGTGTGTCCCGTGTGTGTGTGTCTGTGTGTGTGTGTGTATGTGTGTGTGTGTGTGTGTTGCAGTGGCCAGGTGTCTCTCAGGTAGGCCGCAGCTCTCAGCAGGAGAGAACAGACAGAGGAAAACTGTAAAAGAGAGGCGAGAGACAGAGGGAAAAGGAGTGTGTGTGTGTGTGTGTGTGTGTGTGTGTGTGTGTGTGTGCATTCTTATAGAGTGAGAGTCAGTTTGAGTTTTAGACCTTCATTATTGAGGATTTTCTTCCATAGCCTCACACTGTACATCCACTATGTTCAGTTGAGTGATAGAAGCCTCTGGCATTATCTGAAAAGTGAGAAAATGAGATCTGAAGGTAAATGGAAGTAATTTATAATGATATGTGGCAGTCTGGCAGTTTGTGCAGGAGCCTGGTAACATTTACACAAAATGTAATATCTAATAATACATTACAAAATAATGTACTGTTTTGAACTAGCAGGGACTATTTTCCCCGTTTCCATAGCAAGTGAAGGTGGAGGTGATGGCAGACTGTGTACAGAGTACTGTGTCAAATATTTGCCTATATTTGACGAAGGTGTCAGTACCGAAACGTTGCCTATTTTTCCAATAAATGTTTTAATTGCAAGTACAGACAGAGTGGTAATGTCTTCTCTGACTGTGTACAGCTAAAAATCACTGCACAGCGGAGGAATTCCAGGTTGCTCACCTGAAATAGTTCTGAATATAAACCCGGTTACATCAGCTGTATTTAATCATACTTCTTCATTTGTAAAATTTATGAATCTACAGGCTAATACAAAACAAGGCCAGTCTTCAGCTCTGAACGTAGTGTACGCTAAAGTATTAGCATGGAGCTACCATCACTCAACATAGTGTACGCTAAAGTGTTAGCATGGAGCTACTATCACTCATAGTGTACGCTAAAGTGTTAGCATGGAGCTACTATCACTCAACGTAGTGTACGCTAAAGTGTTAGCATGGAGCTACTATCACTCATAGTGTACGCTAAAGTGTTAGCATGGAGCTACTATCACTCAACGTAGTGTACGCTAAAGTGTTAGCATGGAGCTACTGTCACTCATAGTGTACGCTAAAGTGTTAGCATGGAGCTACTATCACTCATAGTGTACGCTAAAGTGTTAGCATGGAGCTACTGTCACTCATAGTATATGCTAAAGTGTTAGCATGGAGCTACTATCACTCATAGTGTACGCTAAAGTGTTAGCATGGAGCTACTATCACTCAACATCAGTGTTGGGCAAGTTACTGAAAATTAGTAATTAGTTACAGTTACAAGTTACTTCTCTCAAAAAGTAATTGAATTACTTTACCAATTACTGCATAATAAAAGTAATTAGTTACTAGGGGAAGTAACTTTTGCGTTACTTTTAAATGTCTGCTTCAATTCTCTTATTAATGCACAGATAGCTATATTATTTTAGTGTTGCTGTGGCACAGTGTGACAAAACAACTGTCACATTTGATCTATCATTGTACCTGCAGGGGAAACTTGAACATTCACTTATTGGGGAGGCTGATACTCAAGGTCATTGAGTGGTATTAACCTATATTTGCGTTGTTATTTACACACACACACACACACACACACACACCCCTATCTTTTCGTTATAGCACAGGCTACAATTCTCAGTCCAGTGTGTATTTGTTATTACAGGCTGCAGCGACCATTTAGGCGAGCATACACTGTGGAGTGATACACACACACACACACACACACACACACACATCTTTTCTGACATTGCAACCCTTTTATAACAACATGGATGGGAAATTGAAGCAGGGTCGGAGATGCCGGTCCAGGCAGGACAGGGTCCGCCCCCCCGCAGCCGCCGCCAGAGCCCCGCCTCCCCCCCGGAGGAAGAGACGTGAGTCCAGCTCTCAGGAGGAGGATATCATTGATGGATTTGCTATCACAGTATCACAGTATCACAGTATCACAGCATCACAGCATCACAGCATCACAGTATCACAGTAAGCCCGAGCCTGAACTGTCCGTCATTGTGTGGCGAAGTTACCGGACCGGTCGTCTTTTGATTCACTTGTGCCACCGTAAAGTCGGATGATCATAAACCGGATAATCCTCTAAAGTTGTCCGCTATTTTCACATAAAGTATTTCAATAATTTTCAGTAATTATAATTGCGTTATTTAATTTGAAAAAAGTAATTAGTTACATTACTAGTTACCGCCAAAAGTAGTGGAATTACAGTAACGCATTACTTTTTAACATGTTATTCCCAACACTGCTCAACATAGTGTATGCTAAAGTGTTAGCATGGAGCCACTATCACTCAACATAGTGTAGCTAAAGTGTTAGCATGGAGCCACTATCACTCAACATAGTGTAGCTAAAGTGTTAGCATGGAGCACTGGAGCCAGTGATCCACCGGGGACACATGGATGATTTTGGTGTGTGTGTTCTCATCACTTAACGGGGAAGTTGACCAATTAAGGTTCCCGGTTCCCCAGTTAACCAAAAACTTGGTTGATTCCTTTAAGGCTGAAATTAGGATTGGGTTTATGTTAGGATTATGGGTTAGGGGTTAGGGAATGAACGGTCCTCACAAGTACAGTAAGACAAGACGTGTGTGTGTGTGTGTGTGTGATAGAGAGAGACAGCAAAGCGGTGGTGGTGCATTGTGGGAACGATGCTGTGCCATCTAGGGCACCCTGCCCTTAATTGATGCTCTACTTCCCTGGCTGCTGGCATTGTTCTGCTCTTTCTGGGACTGCAGAGCTCCTCTCTCTCTCTCTCTCTGTCTTCCTCTCTCTCTCTCTCTCTCTCTCTCTCTCTCTCTCTCTCTCTCTCTCTCTCTCTCTCTCTCTCTCTCTCTCTCTCTCTCCCTCTCTCTCTCTCCCTGTGTCAAACTATAACAAGCTTTCAGCGTTTTTTTGTTTTTTCTCTTTCTGAAGTTTTTGTGTGTTGTAGTATTACGATGCCGGGGGGACAGCTGAGGAGGAACTGATGCAGATTTAGTTTTAGAAGTTTTCTTTATTCATCCCAGTTATAAATACCAGCTTATAAATAGAACAGAAAAAGAAGAAGATGAAGAAGAGTGTTTGCTGTATGTGACAAAATCAACTTCACCAATGAACTGCTGCCCACATCTTTAATACTGTGTGAGTGTGTGTGTGTGTGTGTGTGAGGACTTTCTACTGGATTAACTACAGACATTAATCTTCAGTAAAGGAGGAGATGTGGATCAGCTCTCTGTTAGCATCAATCAGTTTCCCCCCCAAAAAAAAACTATGTACTGACTGAGAAAATTAGTTGTTGTGTTGTTGGTAAAATGTACACAGTATGGACATGAAAGCAGAGCTCAGGGAACAGACAGTGTGTTGTAAACAGATAGTTTCTATCTGGAGTTGATTTCACAGCGTGTGATTTTTCTGTTATTCAGTTTCTTGAAAGATTTGACTTGGCGTTCTGCTCCAAATATCTTCCAGACCTGGAGGATGAGTCGGGATCTGGTCAGGCTGACCGGGCTTTCACTCCAAACACACTATCACAGCATCGCACAGAGCGAGGCCGTTGTTTTCAGTGAGGGAGGCGGCAGCTCTCTGCACAGCTGAAAGCGATGTGCACCACCTTTATATTTCACCAGGTTTTATGCCCAAAGTTCAACTATATTGAACTTTAACCCCCAAACACGCTGACCTCTACGAGACGTCCAATGGCATTCCAACATTTACAGGAGGCGGAAGTTTTGTAGGCGCCGGAGCACCAAGGAAAATAACTCTACATTAAAAACATATTGGAACCTGGCCAAAAAGTCACAGGCAGGCAGGTAATATCTGAACGGATGGAGATACCAGGGTAGAAAAATTACATTGCGTTATTTACATATTCAGAAGAAGCCTAGATAGTGTCATGATTGAATTATTTCGGCTGCTTTGAACGATGTTAAGACCTAAAGCATTAACTTAGCACATTATTCATGTCATTACTAAATCTATCTGCACCATTTAAAAAGGACTATTTACAGAAAACAAACCCATAGACTGTTGGAATTGTTTAATAAACTGCTGATGACTCTTCTAGTAGAAGAGTAGAGAATGAGAGTCTGTGGAGCCGAGACATGAGGCGCGTTCAGTTCATTTGGCTGCAAAAATAAATACATAAATAAATAAATAAAAAATATATAATAATTGTAACCCTTAACCCCCCCAACCATCAATCTGATTTTCAATCCTCCATTCATCTCTCCATTTGTCTCTTTTTTCCATCTGTTTTTTCTTTTGTTGGATCTTTCCTTCACTCTCTGCCTGGGAAACTGGTGTTGTTGTTGTTGTTGTTGTTGTTGCTGAAACTCTGGTTGGTGTTTATCTTGGCACCTGTTGCTGCTGCTGCTGTTGTTGTTGTTGTTGTTGTTGTTGTTGTTGTTGATGCTGCTGATGGCGTCGGTGTTGATGTTGTGTGTTTTGTGGATGTTGTTGTCCTCCTTGTTGTTTACGACACTGTTGATGTTATTGTTGTTGGCGGTGCTTGTTGATGTTGCTGAAATTGTTGATGTTGTTTGTTATTGTTGATTGATGATGTCATTGGTGATTTTGCTGTTGGTGTTGCTGTTGTTTGTTGATGTTCATGTTGTTGCTGTAGTTGGCGACTCGGTGACTTTGTTGATGTTGTTGATGTTGTTTTGATGTTGCTAATGACCTTATTATGGATGTTGTTGATTAGGTTATTGCTATTTTTGATATTGTTTATTATACTGTTGTTGATGATGTTGTTGATGTTAATGTTAGTGTTGTTGTCGATTGTGTTGTTGTTGTTGTTGTCGATGCTTTCTGTGTCTCCTCTAGCTGTAGAAGACCTGAGGGGGTTTTTCAGATTAAGGCTGAAGGGACCGATTTCCGTTTGGCATCTCAGAGCCTCCACACACACACACACACACACACACACACACACACACACACACACACACACACACACACACAGAGAAGGACATTTAAAAGCAGCAGAGTGGGGAAAATAAAGTCACTTTTTCCTCTTTGGTCATAAGTATTATTCATAAATGCAACAAATAAAAAGGTCGCATCTGCCAGCTGTCAGGACTTTCCTCCTCAGTTAGTGCACTAGATGCATTTAATGTGAAATTAAGTGTGTTTATATGTATGTGTGTGTGTGTGTGTGTGTGTGTGTGTGTGTAGGGGGGGGTTTACATGTGGTCTGTCCATGCCGACACGTGTGTCCAGCCCTCTGAGTATTAATGATCATAAACTTTAGTCCATTATCGGATCAACGCTCTATTTTAAGCCTCTTGCCGACCACATCCAGCTTATAATGCCCCGAGCTAAAAGCCTGTTGTCTCCGCTGCTGTGATACACACACACACACACACACACACACCGTCAGACAGCTGTGTGTGTGTGTGTTAGCGTGTGTCTGTCATGTATGTGGGCTCGGTCATGTCTTTGAAGAGAGCCGTGGAGACATGCAGGGAGCTTACGTAAGAGAATCTGTTCCGTCCGCTCTGGAAAACAAGCCTGCTGAACGGTTGTCATTCAAAAGCTGTGAGATATAAATTATCAAGTCTGTGAGAGTGTTAGCGGCTCGTCAGCCAAGCAGCCAAGTTACCCACGATCCTTTGTAACGTGAACATTTGTGTTATTAATCATTTTGTAAGAGGTGTCACTGTTTAAATCAGTGGAAATCTCATTTTGGAGCAAAACACTTCCATCAGTATTCTGTCTTTTATTATCTATCATCTATATACTCAGTCTGTGCTTGTATTGAAGTCAAAGAAATGGAAAATGATTGTTTTCACTTCGCTAATTCTCCATATCATAGCATACATCTTTTTAATAATAAATGCCAAAAGATTCACAAAACTTTCTGTATTTTCATGTCAAAATCATCCCATAGTTTCCTGGAAAACAGCGGATTTTAAGTGGTTCATAAAAAATTCCAAGCATAAAAAAATCCCAAACAATAACCAATAATAGCATCACAGATTATATTAAATTGACACACTCCCCCCCCCAACACACACACACACACACACACACACACACACACTCATCATATAAAACCTGTGACTTCACAACTTGTGTCAGCATGGTTCAGCGTCCCGGCGGCTGAATTTACTGATTTTGAAGAGTCAGTAATTTCTTAAACTCAAGATTTTGCACAACGCACTGAGTCTCTTTCAGTGTTTGTTCTGGTCCAACCCGTCCCGTCCTGTCCCGTCCCGTCCCGTCCCGTCCCGTCCCGTCCCGTCCCGTCCCGCCCAGTCCCGTCCCGTCCCGTCCCGTCCCGTCCCGTCCCGTCCCGCCCCGCCCCGCCCCGCCCCGCCCCAACATCCTGTTTCAACTGATAACACATCAAATTACAGAAACAAGACGCCATCGAAACGCTTGTTTACTTGTAACTTCAGAAAAGGTCTTTCAAGAAAAACGTCTTTCAAGCAAATCTCTCCCCAATCTTTCCTGTCTCTCTTCACTATAGATTATCGAATAAAGGCAAAAATGCCCCCAAAAAATATCTTTAAAACAAGATACACATCCCCTTTTTTCTGCCTCGTTTCCATTCCGTCCCGCAGTCCGAGCGCTCTGACGCAGCTGATGGAACAAGACGCTGTTTCTTCAGGTTTTTCAGTGGATTCGGTTTCAGTCCCGTTGCATAATCCAGAAGAGTCCGGACAACAACATCTGTCGGTCGGGTAGAAAACGGCTCCTGCAGCCTGCCGGGAACCGAATGCTGTTTGCTGTAACGGAGTTAGCGGTCGTTACGTTTTAGGATTAAATGTGACTCGGTGTTATGTCCTCTTGTGGCGCAGGAGGCAGGCCACAGTTTGGGGAGCGTATCTGTGTTCCCAGGGTCCTATGTTCCCAGGGTCCTATGTTCCCAGGGTCCTATGTTCCCAGGGTCCTATGTTCCCAGGGTCCTATGTTCCCAGGGTCCTATGTTTAACCCTAACCCTAACTAACCATATTAAGTGAATACAGAGCTGGAGAACATCTTTTTCAGGTTCCCATTATGTGCTATATAGAGCTGGGGAACATAGGACCCTGGGAACATAGGACCCTGGGAACATAGGACCTTGGGAACATAGGACCTTGGGAACATAGGACCCTGGGAACATAGGACCCTGGGAGAGCACATATGTAGAACTGGGGGACATAGGGACCCTGGGAACATAGGACCCTTTGTCATGTTCCCATTATGTGCCATATAAATCTGGGGAACATAGGACCCTGGGACAGCACATATGTAGAACTGGGGAACATAGGACCCTGGGAACATAGGACCCTGGGATAGCACATATGTAGAACTGGGGAACATAGGACCCTGGGAACATAGGACCCTGGGATAGCACATATGTAGAACTGGGGAACATAGGACCCTTTGTCATGTTCCCATTATGTGCCATATAAATCTGGGGAACATAGGACCCTGGGAACATTGGACCTTGGGAACATTGGACCTTGGGAACATAGGACCCTGGGAACATAGGACCTTGGGAACATAGGACCTTGGGAACATAGGACCCTGGGAACATAGGACCCTTTGTCATGTTCCTATTATGTGCCATATAAATCTGGGGAACATAGGACCCTGGGAACATAGGACCCTGGGAACATAGGAATGACTCCGTTTGGGGATCAATGAAATCCACCGGCGCTTTATTGCTGGAAGACTTAACAAGATCACAGCCGAACCAAAACATCCTCCTGCAGTCCAAACCCAACAGACTCATTCTGCCTTTCTCCACATACAGTGTGAAGAAACTATAACAACTTCTCAGTCTTTTCCCTCCGGAGGGAATTTGATCACCGGGAGCCATCTTCTTCTTCTTCTTCTTCTTTCCTCCAGGCCATCTGATGTTTCTCTCACCGGCTGAACTCAACATTTATAGGAAAAGCAACATTAGCAGGCGAGTTGCTGCATGCGCTCTGTCTGTCTCCCCCGAGCTTCCTGTCTTTAAGAGTTGGAGGTGATGATCAGTGCTGCCGACTCTCTGCCAAGGAAGGAAACAGTCAGATGACGTCAGACGCTGATTTGTGCACAAATACATTTACAGTAGTTCCTTTCTCTTAGAGGAAGGACGACACTGTGATCATCAGACCTTTTTGGATTCAAGCAATCAATCAAACTTTATTTATATAGCACCTTTCATACAGGTTAGTGCAGTTCAAAGTGCTTCACAGATGACTGACAAGTGGACAATTAGACAGAACACATGTAGACCGTAAAAACTATTTGAGACCAATGCAAAAATAAAAAATGATGACAATGCAGTACAATAAAAATAGATTTAAAAGCAAAAATATATAATAATAATATTAATAATATAACATAAAATAAAATAGAAATTGTACAACATAAAAACAATAAAATAAGTGAATAAAATAAAGTAAATAAAGTCTATAAACCATTCTTAATCAAAAGCCAGGCTGAAGAGGGAGGTTTTAAGTTTACATTTAAATATTTCAACACTTCCAGCTGCTCTCAGATCCACAGGCTTTAGACAAGCAAGCAGCACAAATGTACTTGTGTCGGCACCAGCTGGAGCTGATTCATCACCAAATGCTTTAGGAGTCGACTCATTAACATCGGCCATTTTGAATACTCAGGAGAGGAAACTCTACCTCAATACCTGGAAGAGCAAATCCAGCCAGCTCTGTGCTGCTGTTGTGAACCAAGATACGCCAACATTTATCATTTCACATATTAGAAACAAACTGATGTGAAGAATCCAGAAGGATATAGGTTCACGTTTTCAGAATCAGAAGTGTTCAACAAGACAGGCATAAATCACATTAAAGTGCATAATGCGCATAATAACATTACTCATAATCTGTTATAAAGCTTTTTCATTTAAGTGGTAATGAAAAAACTTTAAAACAGATTGTAAGTAATGTGTTTATAATGTTATAAAACATTATAACTCTCTATGCATGATTATAACTATACTTATAATGCATTATGATGGCATTATAATGTGTTTTAAGTATGATTATAATGTATTATAGACACTGGCTTCATATAAAGTGTTATGGCCCATTATGGCTTAGTAGTGAAGTTAGGAGTCATCTGAAGACATTTGCTTTGAAAATAGCTCTTTTTTTGAGGACAGATTTATGTTTTTCAAATACTGCCTGATGAATTCAGGTAGTAAATATCTTTTCCAAACTGTTTATACTGTGTTTTGGAAGCTGGAGGCCTCAGCTGCTCAGCTGCTCAGCTGCTCAGCTGCTCAGTAGCGGACAGCAGCAGCAGACTGTGGCTGTGAGAGTGAAGCAGGCCGCCGCTGAGACAGAGCAGACAGTGTTTGCTGGATAAACAGAGATTAAAACCCTGTCAGCGGGCTTCTGGGTAACCTCGGGGAAAAGCTTTCCCGCCGCGGCCGTGTGTTGGAGCGGCGCCGCTCAGATCTGCGGCCCACGTGAGTCTGCGGGGAGTTCGGTCTGAGGCCGAGCCGCTGCGTATCCGGTTACAGACGTAAACGGTTATTAGCGTCATCGCCGCCGCACCTGTTCCCGGCGCTAACCGGCCGATAACTAACGCCATCCGTCGATAACGGCGCCCGGGTTCGGCTCCGAGGCGTGAAATACCTCCGGGCCGCAGACAGATGCTTCGTTCCGTCTCACGTTTCCCACAATGCAGTTTCATCACAGCAGAAGCAGATGGAGGCGGCAAACACAGTCAGACAACTGACTTTATGCATTTTGGTTTTAAAGTCGCATCGAAACGGCATTTTTTTTTTTTTTAACATCTCTTTATTGAATTTTCAAAAGGTTCTGGTATACATAATACAAGATCATCATATAATATACAAAATATAAAACCGCCCTCCCCTTTCCCAACCCCCTGGTCTCTCCTACTCATCCTCCCAATCCACCCCACCACCCAGTCCTACCCCCAGTCCCATCCCAGTAGGCTATAACTGTCGAAACGGCATTCTGAGATCATCTCGCGTCCGTAATTTGATGTAAGATGAAAGTGACTGATGTTGATGTTGATGATGTCATCATGAGGCACGAAAATAAAAATTCACCCCGTCATTCATTCATTCATTCATTTGACAAGACTGTTGCCATGGATCCTCCTGTCTCTCTCTGTCTCTCTTTCTCTCTCTCTGTCTCTCTTTCTCTCTCTCTGTCTCTCTTTCTCTCTCTCTGTCTCTCTTTCTCTCTCTCTGTCTCTCTTTCTCTCTGTCTCGTTTTCTGTCTTTCTCTCTGTGTCTCTCTGTCTCTCTCTCTTTCTGTCTCTCCCTCTCTGCCTCTCTCTGTCTTTCTCTCTCTCTCTTTCTGTCTCTCCCTCTCTGTCTCTCTCTCCCTTTCTCTCTCTTTTTCTGTCTCTGTGTCTTTCTCTCTGTCTCTCTTTCTCTGTCTCTCTTTCTCTCTCTCTCTCTCTCTTTTCATCTTGCTTCCGTAATTTGATGTAAAAAATAATGGGATTTTATATAAAATACAAGAAAATATATAATTTTTTTTTTTACATTTTTTTGGTGTTTATTGTTAAATTCAGAAGTAGCTAAGAAGGTGAAAAAGTCATTTTTACTTTAATTGTGACTTTAAAGTCCACAATATTCAAATTTTCTTTACATTCAGTCTCCATCTTTGTCCCTCAGCCTCACTGTGGTGTTACTTCCCACAGATCACCTGTCAATCAAACAGTGTGGGCGGAGCTTGGGTTTGCTGTCGATGCAGTTTGAGTTTCTCTATTCTCTGTCTGTTCAGTCATGGTGGCTATCACTGCTCATGCTAACTACCCAGTTCTTCTTCTTCTGTTGATTCCAAACAAACCATTTTTTTTGGAATCAGCAGAAGAAGAAGAACATTGCATTGATGAGCTGGATGTAGGATCACTGTTGTGTTAGAGCAATCAGACAGAAAGCAGCAAAATACATTTATTGATATGAGAATGTATAACAGCAAGTCAAAAAAAGCAGCTTAGCATATTTTCCCATGAGGCTCGGCTGAATCTGACAGAGCCAGTGAGCCCAAACAAAATGCCAGAGAGGAAGAAGAGGAGGAAGATTGTTCTCCTCTATCTCACTCCAGTAGTATTGTTAGTTCTAGTGTTTCTCCACATTAAGACTACATTTCCCATCAGCCCCGTTGCCTCCTGCCCCCCCCTCCCCCTCCCTGAAGAGGATCAACATGTTGGAAGTGATTTCTCCATCTTCCTTTCCCTCCTTCCACCATCTGCTGCCAGAAACTCTTTCAGCTTTAGCTCCGTTTGCTCTGGAAGAACAGAACCTCTTCCTGTTTTGTGCCGTAAAGCGATCCAGCAGATTTCCCTCCAGATCCACCAGGTGGAGAAACAATGGAGGATGCAGAGTAGAGGCTGATAGAGGCTGATAGAGGCTGACACTGATGATCTGGTTTGTTTACGGTAATTATACTAATGCCTCTAAATGAATGATGTATTGAAGTTAAACTGCTGCAGTTTTAAAGGCACTAAAGGAAAGGAAGGTCTGCAGTTCAGGGAAGAAAATAGCAGAAAGGACTCATAAACCAAACTCTCTCTCTCTCTCTTCATATCTATCCATCTCTCTCTCTCTCCCCCCCTCTCTGTCTCTCTCTCTCCATATCCATCTCTCTCCTTCGCTCTCTCTCTCTCTCTTCATATCTATCCGTCTCTGTCTCTCTCTCTCTTCACATCTATCCATCTCTCTCCTCTCTCTCTGTCTCACTCTCTCTCTTCATATCCATCTCTCTCCTTCGCTCTCTCTCTCTTCACATCTATCCATCTCTCTCCTCTCTCTCTGTCTCACTCTCTCTCTTCATATCCATCTCTCTCCTTCGCTCTCTCTCTCTTCATATCTATCCATCTCTGTCTCCTCTCTCTCTCTCCTATCTCTCTCTTCATATCTATCCATCTCTCTCTATATATATATATATCTCTCTCTCTTTCTCTCTCTTCATATCCATCTCTCTCCTTCGCTCTCTCTCTCTTCATATCTATCCATCTCTCTCTCTCTCTATATATATATATATATCTCTCTCTTTCTCTCTCTTCATATCTATCCATCTCTGTCTCCTCTCTCTCTCTCTCTCTCTCTCTCCCCCCCCTCTTCTCTCTCTTCATATCTATCCATCTCTCTCTCTCTCTCTCTCTCTCTCTTGACCGCTGCAGGAACACAGAGATCTGAACTGGGTCACAGCGTCTTTTTTCTTTTCTCTCTCTCTCTCTCTCTCTCCTCTCGTCTCTCCTCTCGTCTTCCTCTGTTCAGACAGACTCGGCCTCACGGCTCTGACTGAAGATATTTAGAGCTGCGTGCTGCGCTGGATAAAGACGTCAGTAAACTCTGACCTGGGGTCAGATCAGCAAACTGACACCAACATGAAAAGAAATCAATTATATTTTCACAAAGGCGTTCGTTTACACCTCGTCCTAAAAAGATCCAGCTGTTATATAACTGACAGTTTGATGTCACTTCCTGTGAGGTAGAATGTAAATTAAAGGCACTTTTTTAAACTTAAAGTTAGAGAGTTAAAAAAGAAGTTAAAAAAAGGAAACTTTTTTGGGATGAAAACTTTTATTTACATGCATTACATTATTTACACACCTTTTTTTCCTTGTCACGTCATCCGAATACAACGCCATTTTTTTCAAATATGTTTTTTGAGAATCAGTTATATTTTCAGAAAAACATTTACGCTTCTTTTCCTCACATCCTCCATATTCTCATATCCTCATATAAGTTACACCAGTCTGATAATATCTACTGTGACGGATGATATTAATTTATGAATTTATGATTTATATTTTAGACAAATAATGAGGGATATAATTATATATATATTTATATATATTAAAGCAAACATCAAGCCAGCATTTGCAATAAAAATGATAATAGAAACTGAAATTTAAAAACTAATTAGATAGATAAATCAAACTCATTCATTCATTCATTTGACAAGACTGTTGCCATGGATCCTCCTCTCTCTCTCTCTCTCTCCCTCTGTCTCTCTTTCTCTCTGTCTCTCTCCCTCTTTCTCTCTTTATCTCGGTCTCTCTCTCTCACTTTCTGTCTCTCCCTCTCTGTCTCTCTGTTTCTCTCTCTTTTTGTCTCTGTCTGTCTTTCTCTCTCTCTTTCTCTCTCTCTCTCTCTCTCTCTCTCTCTCTCTCTCTCTCTCTCTGTCGTTTCTTATCATACGTCACTTCCTCTCACAACCACAACTCACTAACAGCCAACAGCCAGACCTCTGACCTCTAACCCCACAGCTCTCTCTCTCTCTCTCTCTCTCCTCCCTCCCTCCCTCCCGCTGTCTGACTGTTCTATACATAGACAGCAGCTATACTTCCTCATTACTGAGAAATCACACCTCGCTCCCCAGAGTTAGCGCCGAGATCACACTGAACTCTGGGAAAATACGCTCTCTCTCGTGTGTGTGTGTGTGCGTGTGTGTGTGTGTGTGTGTGTGTGTGTGTGTGTGTGTGAGAGCATCTGTGCCTGTACATCCATATGTTACAGTGAGTTTTACTGTGATGATGAGCGAAGAAACAGTGAGACAGGAGGCATGAAGCCGAGCTGAGGGAGGGAGGGAGGGAAGACCTGGACCTGGACTCTAGTCACAGTTTGAATAGCTTGAGACTTGACTTGGTGCATGAAGAGAAGACTTGAGACTTGACTTGACTTGGGTTCTGGTGACTTGAGACTTGACTTGAGACTTGACTTGGGTTCTGGTGACTTGAGACTTGGGTTCTGGTGACTTGAGACTTGACTTGACTTGGGTTCTGGTGTCTTGAGACTTGGCTTCTGGTGTCTTGAGACTTGGCTTCTGGTGACTTGAGACTTGACTTGGCTTCTGGTGACTTGAGACTTGACTTGGCTTCTGGTGACTTGAGACTTGACTTGGGTTCTGGTGACTTGAGACTCGACTTGGGTTCTGATGACTTGAGACTTGACTTCTGGTGACTTGAGACTTGACTTCTGGTGACTTGAGACTTGACTTCTGGTGACTTGAGACTTGACTTGGCTTCTGGTGACTTGGGACTTGACTCTGACTTGTACTCTGATGACTTGAAAAGGTTTCTAAAGTCTTGACTTGAGATCTTGTGTTTGTGTAAATGACTTAGATTGAAAGTGATGAGATTTGTTCCAGCAGACGACTGAATTTAAATTCTGTTTTCTGAATTTGTATGGAATGATTGAATTTATTGAAGTTGAAACTGATTATAGAAATCAAACTCATGATGCTCTTACCAAGTTTTTATCCTATTAAAACCATATTGCATTGAAAAGTCCTAGATATTTAGTTTTCTTTAAGATATTAAATTGATACTGGACTCTTGATTTGTTCTGACTTGACTTGCTGTTCTACATTTAGACTTGAGACTTGACATTAATGACTTGGACTTGACTTGGACTTAGAGTCAGTTCACATGATTTAGACTCGAGTCACATGACTTGGACTCAAGTCACATGACTTGGACTCAGGTCACATTGTGGAGACACTTTACAGTAAAAAAACTCAAAATTCATTCTCTTCCTCATTTTAGTTTCAGTTCAGTTTTAGTTTTTCACGAAGTCTCGTTTTTATTTTTAATTCAGCTTACGCAAAGAAAAAATGTTTTACTGTGATAAACAGTCTGGTGGCTCGGCTGAACCTAGCCACAGTGTAAGAGTACATACCATAATACTATCCGGCGGGCACACGGGGGGTTGCCGTGGTAACGTCAGATCTGCTGGTTAATGATCGCCATGGCGACGGCTCGACCGGCCGGCCGGTGGCGAGGAAAATAACCGGCTGAGCGTTCACACACTCCGTCTTCTGGACAGGTAATTTAGGGCAGGCTGCGCACACACACACACACACACACACACACACACACACACACACACACACACACACACACACACACAGTTGAAGCACAAAGACAAAGAAACCAAAACAGAAAGAAGCACAGGAACTCAAAGAATCGCACACACAAAAAATCACGAAAAGCAAAGAAAGACAAAGAAACACACAGACACACACACACACACACCAACACACACATATAAAGAGTGACACACACACACACACACACACACACACACACACACACACACACACATAAAGACACACAGAAGCACAGACACAAAGAAAACAACAAAAAAATACACAGAAAGTCACAAAAAAGCATAAAGGCACAGAAACTCACACACACACATAAAGACACACACATAAAAACACACACACACACACACACATAAAGACACAGTCATACACACACACACATACACACACACACACACACACATAAAGACACACACACTCATACACACACACACACACATAAAGACACACACCTACTCATACACACACACATAAAGACACACACATAAAGACACACACACTCATACACACACACATAAAGACACACATAAAGACACACACACTCATACACACACACACATAAAGACACACACCTACTCATACACACACACATAAAGACACACACATAAAGACACACACACTCATACACACACACATAAAGACACACATAAAGACACACACACTCATACACACACACATAAAGACACACACCTACTCATACACACACACATAAAGACACACACATAAAGACACACACTCATACACACACACACATAAAGACACACACACTCATACACACACACACATAAAGACACACACAAAAAGACACACACACTCATACATACACACACATAAAGACACACACACTGATACACACACACACACATAAAGACACACACCTACTCATACACACACACATAAAGACACACACATAAAGACACACTCATACACACACACACACATAAAGACACACACACTCATACACACACACATAACGACACACACAGTCATACACACACACACACAAAGACACACACACACAAAGACACACACACACAGTGTGTGTGTGTATACTGGAGTTTCTGCTCCAGTAAGCGTTAGTCTTCACACAGTGACACACACTCATCTGAACCTCGGAGGCTTTTCTGTGTTACAGCAGACCTACTTTCACCCAGTCCCACTGTGTGTGTGTGTGTGTGTGTGTGTGTGTGTGTTTATCTGGTTCAGTTTGGCCCAGTTGGACTGGAGTTGTCCTTGAGCAGAACACAATGCTACAGAAACTCTCTCTCACACACACACACACACACACACACACACACACACACACACACACACACACACACACTGCCTCAGACTCAGAGAGAGTTTTTATCATTATTATTCATGTCATACTAAATACTGAACTGTGCTGCA